>NW_006399925.1:346565-347892 GCF_000299155.1 Elephantulus edwardii | reverse complement strand
AAATATATATATATATATATAATTTCAATGGCAACTGTTTTTGATCTAAGGGACGTATGATGCTTACATACATTGCATGTCCTGCTATTTATCAGCCTTTTATTTCAGAAGTGGATGACCAGTCCTTCTTCCTGGTCTGTTCCAGTCTGGAATCTCCACTTCAAGCTGTCCATCATGGATGACCTCTCTAGTATTTGAAATATCATGTACATACATTGCAGCACTGTTTTTGTTGCTGCTGTTATGTGACATCAAGTTACCCGAGACTAATAACGACACAATGTACAATTGCCCTAACCCCTGCTCTATCCTGTGCCAATCATAGTGTCTCTGACATGCCTACCTCCATTACACCATTCACTGAATCAATCCATCTCATCGAGAGTCTTCCATTCTTGCATTGTCCCTCCACCTTCCCAAGCATGATGTCCCTCTCCAAGGACTGGTATCACGTTGCAACATGTCCAGATTATGTAAGAAACCTTGCCTCCAAGAAGCAGCCTGTTCTTACCATTTCTATTATTTTTGCTCCAAGCAGTCCATGATATATTTGATACTCTTCATCAGCAACACAACTCAAAGGCATCAATGCTCTTTCTATCATCCCTAGTCATTCCAGCTTTCCAATGTACAGCAAGTAATTGTAAAAACTGTGGCCTGGATCAGGTGCACCTTAGTCTCCAGACTGACATCATTGCTCTTCAGTGCTTTAGAGAGGTCTCTGACGGCAGACTTTCCAAAAGCAATTTGTCTTTTAATTCCCTGGCTAATGGTATCTATTGTGGAGCCAAATAAACTAAAGCTATTCACAATCTCAGTCTCTTCACCCTCTTTCATGATGCTGCCAGTAGACCCAGTGGTGAGAATCTTCGTTTTCTTGATGTTGAGCTTCAATTCATACTGAAGGCTACAGTCATTGATCTTCTGCAGCAAGCACTTCAGGTCCTCCTCAATATCAGCTAGCAGGGTTGTGTCATCTGCATAACACACATTGTTGATGAGTTGTCCTCGATTTCTGATGCCACATTTCTCTTTATAGAGCCTAACCTCCTGAATAATCTGTTCCACATAAAAGTTATGGATAGGACACATCCCTGCTGTACACTCTTCCCAATTTTGAATGATGCAGTGTTTCCTTGCTCTGTTCTGACAATTGCCTCCTGGACCCAGTCTAGGCTTCACACAAGCACAATCACGTGTTCTGGGATTCCCATTCTGATCCACACAGTCAAACGCCTTTGCATAATCAATGGAACACAGATAGACATTCCTCTGGTAGTCCCTGCTTTCAGCCAAGATCCATCTAACATTAGCTACAATATCCCTA
>NW_006399925.1:284097-345645 GCF_000299155.1 Elephantulus edwardii | reverse complement strand
TAGGGAAGGGTTTAGGGCTGTTGTACATAGGGTCGCTTTGAATTGCAGGTGACTTGACAGCACATAAAAAGCTTAATAGTAGTATACTGAACTTGGTAGATTTTCCTACACACACTAAACTAAATCTCTACTTGAAACATTTTCTTTGACTTAAAGTATTTGGATATATTTTAGATAATGTAATAAAAATTCCAATGAATAGTTCCAAAATTTGACTCTTACTATGGCTTTAATCAACAAATGAGGCTCAAAAGTTCAATGCTAAAAATGACTTGAATCTTTCCACTCTTTTGACACTGAATTAAGGCAAATAGTTTTTCTTAATCTTACCTTTTCCTTACACAGTAAAGCCAAATGCTACTAATAACAAGTAACTCATGCTGACAAAAGTCTATATTTCCCATTTCTATGTCTAAATTTATGATCATATCAGAACTAAATTTTTTACAAGTTACTGAGGTCCATAGTTTTATTGTTTCACAACAGCTAACATGGATCAATATCCTTTAAACTCTGAAGAGAGAGTATCCTCACTGTTTATTGTCTATTTCTGAAGGCAATGCCATATACATTAGATATTATATAGACAATCCATTCTGAATACAATTTTGAAAAATAAGGACCAGTTTTGTTACATGATAGTATCAATAACAACCCCTCATATTTTAATAAAAATTTTAAAAATTTATTTCTTCCTTAAGTTACATGCCATTTTCAGGTTAGCAGTGAGTTTGAGTCAATCATTGAACCCTGCTGACTATTTAATCTTTTACAAAACTTGCTGTCAATATATAATGGATAAAGGAGATAGAAGTATATTGAACAGAACGCTTTTCTTGTGTATGGTTGAGTTGGGGCCAGTATATTGAACAGAACGCTGTTCTTGTGTATGGTTGAGTTGGGGCCAACTCAAAATTGACCCTCAAGTGGTTTATCAGAATGGTAAATAACACAGGAGTTGATTGCTTTCCTTTCTCCCATGGAGGAGCTGGCAGATTCAAACCAAGTGATTTTGGATTGACAGTGCAATTCCTTACCACTAGACCATGGGAGCTCCTGCTGAACAATCTTCTAGTTCTTTAAACTTTTGCCTGGAAGTGACAAGCGTCTCATCTATTCACATTTCTTTGTCCAAAGCAAATAATATGTCTTTAGGATGAAGATCTGCTTTACTCTCCCATAGAGAAATGAAAAATGTTTTTGGATATAGAAGAAACATAAATTAGTCAGAACAGTTAGTATACATCTCTGTGTGAAAATGCTATTTAACCTGAAAAATTGCATGACGTCAACATATGGGAAATAGCAATTACGTGAAGAAAATTGGCACATGCTCAAAGGAAAATTAACTATGGTGTGAGATGAGAGGAGGAATGTTGGCAAGGGCTTTATTATGATGGAGTATCATAAATGTTTCATGTGTTGTTGTTAGGTGCTAACCAGCCTAACCCACTCTTAGCTGACCCTCTACTGGGTTTTCAGAAGTGTGTTTGTAGGAGTATATGAAACTACTCTGGGGAAGGTAAGATCATATTTGGATTTCAAGATTTTTCAAGGTTTTGTTTCATTAGGATGATACATGCTAATTATAATTTTACAAAGAAAATCTTTTTTGGGAACTTTTGGAATACAGTTTTTCATTGTCTCAAAAGCAGAACACCAATTTTCCAAGTTTAGTTTTCCTATGGCATGAAAGGAGTGCCAGCCACATAATCATTAACTTATGAGGGTTGGGAGTGGGTGTAACCACCAAGTCTAAATTTGTGTGGACATATAGTAAAGATCGCTAAATTACTGGTTTTTCTTTTCTCTACACATTCTTTAAACACAATCTTGTGTCTATTCCTCACGGATTTAAAAATTAGCTCCAGAATAGGTTTGGCATTGAACATTAATGACTAAAGACCAGGTGAGTTATGAGATTAAATCAAATATATCATTCATAAAGAGAGCAGAAGGTTTTATAAAGACAGAAGAGGAAAAAGAGACCAAAGTGGATCAGAAGAAACTCTTAAAATTGCACTTGAGTGTTGAAAAGGCAAAACAAAGGCATGAATTACAAAAGTAAAAGATATGAAAAGAATATTTCAAATAGAAGCAAAAAAAAAACAAACCCCAAAGTAAAATATCATTATGTATAAGAACTGGTGCTAGATAGTAAAAAGGGAAGAACTTGCTCGGCATCTCTCAAATTAAAGAAACTGATAAACAAATTCAAGCCTTTAGTTGCAATGCTGAGAGTTCTATTGTAAAAATCTTGAGTGATCCATGAAGCATAAAAAGAACATGGCATTATAAGTACCATAACAGCCCAGAATAAGAAGTACATTGTAAAGTGAATTGAGGGGACAGGGGTGAAGGAGCTAATAGTACAATAAATTAATTTTTTTTTAAAAAAGTCGACTGAGGGAGAGGGAAAGAAGGAGGGGGTAAGTTGTGAAACAACTAATGAATGAAAATCTAACTTTTCTGTAAACTTTTGTTAAAATCAAAATTAAAATAAAAATTTCTATTAATAACACATTGGAAGGAATGCAGAGCATAGTGCTACCAAAAACAATGGTTGACACTGAGATATTTCAGGAAATACCATATGAACAAGAACCAATCATAGTGAAGGAAGTAATTCAAGCTGCATTGAAGGCATTGGCAAAAAGAACGAACCCAGGAATTGCTGAAATATCTAGTGATATGTCTCATATAACAGATGCAGCTCTAGATGTACTCACCAGTCTATGCCAGGAAATTTGGAGGACAGTTGTTGGCCAACTGAATGGCAGAAATTCACATTTGTTCCCTTTCCAAGAATGGAATGGATCCTGGCTGAAAGTAGAAGATACCATGAAAATATCTATTTGTATTTTATTGACTGTACAAAGACATTTGACTGTGTGCGTCATAACAAACTAAAGGAAACATAAAGAAGAATGGGAATCCAAGAACACTTATTTATATTGCTTTCTGAGGAGCAGTGATGCTAGTTTTAAGACTAAGTTATGATTCATTCATGTCATGATATTTTCAATTACTTGTTATATGTCTGAGAACTTGCAGTAGAGGAAATGATACCTTTGAGTTTTGGTGTTGGAGAAGAGCACTGAATATCCATGGACTGTCAAAAGAACAGATATGTCTTGGAAAAAGTGTAGCCAGTGTTTATCCATGGAGGTAAGGATGGTGAAACTTCATCTCATATATTTTGGGTATGTTTCTTGAACAAATAATTCCTTGGAAATGGATATCATGATAGTAAATGTGGAGGGTCAATGCAGGAGAGGGAGACCTTCAATGAGATGAAATAACAAAGGTACAGAAGCAATGAGTTCAAACATGTCAAAGACAATTAGGATGTCATAGAATAGAACAGGGTTCATAGCTGTTGTCCATAGGATTGCTATGATTTGTACCTGAGTCAATAACAACTAACATTATCACCATATTCTTTAATATGATTCTGAGTCCAGCACAACAACAGCTTACGTATACCAACTTTATAAAGTGTCTAAGTGACATGTGGGCAAAAGGTTTCTGGCTTACACTAGCTTCACAGGAGAAATGGTCCTCACCACCAATATCAATAGAATAAAACTGATTCCCAATAGATAATAAACAAATCCACATGCCAACCCTCAACTTTTTCTACTAATTCAAACACCAACCAGTCCTCCTGGGGCTCTTCCTGCTTTTCTACTGAGTCTTCTAATGCCTTGTAATGGCCACACAGTACTCACAGAAGCTGACTCTTGATTATAAGGTTTATTAAGGAAGTTAATAGGTTAAAAATCAGGTTGGAAATAAGATAATTTCTATGTCAGCACTGTTACTTAAGAGTAAACACTTGCAAGTCCTCCAAACTTAAGTCTCATAGCTTTAGGTCAGTGTTACAAGGCTCTCTTTAGCCTGCTAATCATAGTGTATTCTCTTCCCAAAATCTAATGTTTCACAGTCCTCAAGCATGCTCAGGCAAAGGGCAAAGTCCTCCTCTGGTTCTAACTTCACGGTGCAACAACAATGCTGTGAGATCTCAACTTCAGAACTTCTCTACTAGTCCAATTATCTCTGTGGCGGGAGGGATTCAGGCTGTATTCTCTCTTTCTTTCCCCTAGAAAATAGTGGTATTCCAAGATCCTGCCTCTGAACTCCTCCACTTAAACATGGTGAAATGACAACACTGACTAACCCCTCTTGATAACATACACTTACTATATTTATGTTCTTAAGCAGCCATGTTTCAAAGTCAAAGTCTAGTAAGTCATCTGGAACAATAACAAACCCACTATACCATGTAGGGAACTCTAGTGAACTAATGGTAAGAAACTGCCCTGGAATCCTGAAGGCTTACAGTCCAAGGCCATCAGCTGCTGCATGGGAGAATGGTGGATAATCTCTGAAAAACAACCAGAGGGTCAGCTATGGATCTGCTCTGACTCGACAGTACACAACAGCAACAACATACTCTATAATCTTACTAAAAATCTTTTATAATCCTACCAATAAAAATCCATATATATTTGTCAACTTCTTTTGTTTTGCTTTTTCCTTTGCCAAGCAATTCGAAAGGAAGTCAGTTTTCTCCTTTTATGCAGGCCTATTTTCAACCTGTGTCCCAAATCAAGTACTAGTTCCTTTTTCTAAAGATGGCAGTGATCCAATAGTTTCTTGCTCTCTCCTACATCACTACTCATCTATTCTAATGAAATAATTTTGGTCAGCACAAAAATATCTTTCTAGAACATTCTACTTTTAAAAAAAAAATCACACTCTTAATCTCATATCATCAGCCCATCAATCCAATGGTGGGAACTTTTATTTTCTTGACAATGTTATGTTATCTATATAACAATTATCTTTGATGGATCTTCTTCCATTCCTGATACCACATTCTTCTTCACAGAGTCCAACTTTTCATGTAATTAATTCAGCATAGATATTGAATACATATGGAAAAATGATACAAACCTGACACATATGTTTTCTTCATTTTAAACCATGACACAGAAAAATTTTAAGAAATAAGATCAAGAGGCAAAGGTGAAGAAGGAGAAAGTTCAAACTACTCTCAAGTACTTGGCAAGAAATAAAGCCCCAGAAATTGACATATTTCAACAGATACTGCCTTGGATATGCCTACCCGGTTGTGCCAAGAAATCTGGCGGACAACTACCTGGTCAACTGACTGGAAGAAAGCCATATTCCCATTAAAAAAAAAAAGGTGACCGGACATAGTGTGGAAATTATCGAACAATATCACTAATGTCACACAGAAAAATCCTACTGAAGATTATCCAGAAAAAAACTTGAATAGTACATTAATAGAGAATTATCAGAAATCCTAGCTGATCTTAGAAGAGGTCATAGCACTAGAGACATTATTGCAAGTGTCAGATGGATCTTGGCATAAAGCAAAGAGTACCAAAGGAATGTCTATCTGTGCTTCATTGACAATAGAAAGTTATTTGACTGTGTGGATCACAGCAAATTGTGGCTAAACTTGAGGAAAAAAGAGAATACCAGAACATTTGGTTGTGCTTATGAGAAACCTATGCTTGGACCAGAAAATAGTCCTCAGAACAAAAGACGGTTCAAAATTAAGAAAGGAGTGCATAAGAGATGTATCCTACCTCTATACCTTTTTAATCTATATGCAGAACAGATTATTCAGGAGTCTGGGCTTTTTTAATTATTATTATTAATTTTAATAGACATTTACAGAGGTTTTGGATTTTCATTCATTCATTGCCGCACTTTTCTCCCTGCCCACCCCTCCCCACCAGCTCGCTTCCCCCTCCGAAGAGAAAAAAAAAATTCCTTCATTAGTACACAATTCCCACGTCCCTTCCACCTCTCCACCCCGAGTACACTTCTCTATGCAACCTTAATTCTGGATCCCTGTGCTAAACATAATAATCATATATCACTTCTAATCTGTTCTTTCCCTCATCTGTTTCAATACAATATACATAATTTATCCAGTTTTTCTGTCATACTCCCACCCTGATGTCAGACCCATTCTACAACAGTGGCACCATGCAGTATTTGTCCCTTTGTGACTGAGATATTTCACTCAGCATAATGTCCTCTAGGGTCACCCACTTTGAATAATATTGCATGAGTTCCTTGTTTTTCAATGCTAAGTAGTATTCCATTGTGTGGATATACCACAGCTTCTCTATCCATTCCTTTGTTGATGGGCCCTTAGGCTGCTTCCAGCTCTTTGCTATTGCAGACAAAGCTGCGATAAATATGGGTGTGCATATATCTGCTTGGACGGCAGACATGGTCTAGTAGGATTTCTCTGCAGTGACAAAGAGAATGCAGAGCTGGAGATAAGAAAAACAATACCCCTCACAATAGCTAATCCCAAGATTAAATACTTGGGAGTAAATCTAACCAGAAGCATAAAGGACCTATTCAAAGAAAATTACACAGCATTACTACAAGAATCAAAAAGAGATCTGGAGAAGTGGAAGAATATCCCTTGCTCATGGATAGGAATATTCAATATTGTGAAAATGGCAATACTACCAAATGCAATTGATATGTTCAATGCAATCCCAATACAAATGCCAATCCCATTCTTGAAGGAGATGGAAAACGTAATCTCTAGTTTCATTGGGAATGGAAAGAAGCCCCAAATAAGCAAAACACTCCTTAAAAATAGGAAAAAAGTAGGAGGCATCTCTCTCCCTGATTTCAAATCCTACTACACTGCCGTGATGGTTAAGACAGCATGGTACTGGTACAATGAGAGACACATAGATCAATGGAATAGAATTGAGAATCCAGAAATCAGCCCATCTACCTATGGTCGACTGATTTTTGACAAGGAGATGAAATCAGTTAAGTGGGGAAATGACAGCTTTTTTAACAAATGATGCTGGCAAAATTGGAAAGCTGTATGCAGAAGACTCAAACAAGATCCACAGCTCACTCCATATACAAAAACCAACTCAAGGTGGATCATGGACTTAGGACTAAAACCAAGGACTATAAACTTCATTTAAGAAAAGCTTGGAAGAACCTTAGTGGTCCTAATCCACAACATAAAAAGTCTTCCAAGTATCCTGGAAAATCTACAACTGGGAGAAGATAAAATAGATGAATGGGACCTTCTAAGAATCAAATCCCTATGCACATCCAAAAACTTCTCCAATAGAGTAAAAAGGGAAGCCACAGACTGGGAAAAAATACTTGGTAATGACATGTCAGATAAGGGACTTATATCCGGAATTTATAAAATACTTGAACACCACAATAAGATAAAGGTAAATAATCCAATAGAAAAATGGGCACAGGATATGAACAGACACTTCACCAAAGAAGACATTCAGATGGCCGACAAGCACATGAAGAAATGTTCCGAGTCCCTAGCTCTAAGAGAGATGTAAATCAAAACAACTATGAGATATCATCTCACCCCAGTAAGAATAACAAAATATAACAGAACAGCAAGCAACAAATGCTTGCAAGGATGTGGAGAAATTGGAACTCTTATTCACTGTTGGTGGGAATGTAAGATGGTGCAACCATTGTGGAAGGCGGTGTGGCACTTTTTCAAAAAATTGCAAATAGAGATACCATTTGACCCAGCAATCCCATTACTGGGAATATACTCCAGAGAGGCTGGGCTTTATGAGGAGGAATGTGGCATCAGGATTGGAGGAAGACTCATCATTAACTTAAATTATGCAGATGATACAACCTTCCTTGTTGAAACTAAAGAGGACATGAAGTGCTTGCTGCAGAAGTCTTCAATGTGGATTGAAGCTCAATATTATGAAGACAAAGATTCTCAACACTGGGTCAATTGACAAGACCGTGATAGAGAAAGAAGAGATTGAGATTTTTTAACAATTACAGCTTGCTTGGATCCACAATAAACACTCTTAGCACTGACAGTCAGGAAATCAAAAGATGAATTTAACTGGGAAAACTCTGCTATCAGGGACCTCTCCAGAGTACTGAAAAGCAACAATATCAGTCTAGAGACCAAAGTGAGCTAATCCAGTTCATGATCTTTGCAATTACTTGCATCAAAGAGCTGGACAATGACTAAGGATGACAGAAGAAGAATCGATGCCTTTGAGTTGTGGTGCTGGAGAACAGTCTTGCGCATACCATGGACTATCTAGAAATAAATGTCTGTCTTGGAGAGGGTAAAACCAAATTTCTCCTTGAAGGCTAGGATTTTGAAGCTCTGTCTCACATACTTTGGGCAAGTGACCAGGATAGACCAATCCTTGGAGAAGAAAATCATGCTTGGAAGGGTAGAGGGATAGCACAGGAGAGAAGGACTCTGGATGAGATGGATTGATACAGTAACTGCGAAAATGGGGGTTGGCATGTCAGAATTAGTGAGATTGGCTCACAACAGGGTAGGATTCAGGGCTGTTGTATACAGGGTCACTCTGGATCACAGGCAACTCAATAGCACGTAACAACAATGTTGTCCCCTTGCTCTCTTTGCACACAGCCTCTTGGTCTATGTATAGGTTTTATATGAGCACTATCAAGAATTCAGGATTCCTATTCTTTTCAATGGTAGCCATAATTTGTTATAATTCGCATATGCCTTTACATAGTCAGTAAAGCATAGACATTGTTCTGACATTTTTTAATTTTAGCCAGAATCCATTTGACATCAACAATAACATCTTTAGTGCTAAAGCCTCTTTTAAATCAGTCAGAGAGCTGAAATCATTGTTTTTTTAATATTTTTCATTGCGATTTTAATAAAAATTTATAGAGACCATAGATTTCCATTCATTCATTGTTGCATATTGAAATTATTTTTCAGCAGAATGAAATGACTCTACTTTCTTGTTTGACAAGAAATCCAATTAATCTCTGTAACGTATGTTCTACTGCATATTCTATAAGCTGTGAGTACATTACTTTTGAGAATGAAAAGAAAATCTTTAAACAGATGTAGATAAGAATATAGATTTTCATGATCTAAAGACATCTTCCATGTTTATTAAGTGAAAATTCTTCAGGACTATCTGTACAAATAGAATACTCTATCATTTCTGCAGTTAATATTGAGTTAGATAAATTAAGATTTAATTATATCTAAGCACCACAGGACCAATTGGCAGCATCAGGATGGGTAGTGAAGAGATTGAGGTTGTTCACAGCTTCAGTTTGCTCGACTCCACAGTCAACACTCTTGGCAGCAGCAGCCAGGAAATAAAAAACTGTATTGCGATGGGAAAGTCTGCTGTTAGGGACCTCTCTAAAGTACTCAAGAGCAATGATGTGTTTCTGGAGACTAAGGTGCTTCTGATACAGGCCATGGTCTTTGCAATCACTTGTTATGCATCAGAGAGTTGTACAATGACTAGGGAGGATAGAAGGAGAACTGACGCCTTTGAGCTGTGGTGCTGGAAAAGAGTATTGAATGTACCATGAACTTCCAAGAAAACCAAGAGATTCATCCTGGAGAGGATTAAACCAAGCATCTCTTGGAGGTAAGGATTCTGGGGCTTCGTCTGACATACTTTGGACATGTTGTAAGGAGGAACAGATCCTTGGAGAGGGACATCATGCTTGGGAGGGTGGAAGGACAGCGCAGGAGGGGAAGACCCTCTTTGAGGTGGACTGATTCAGTGACTGGTAAATTGGGATGGGTGTGTCAGAGGCAGTGAGATTGGCACAGGATAGAGCAGGGTTTAGGGCTGTTGTACATAGGGTCACTACAAGTCGCAAGCAACTCAATGGCACATAAAAACAACACAACAAGTAGAAGTGAGATGAATTTTAATCTTTTAGTGGTGAACAATACACTTTAAGAAAGTTGTTTACTCCTACTTGTTTACCTTAGGATCATTCATATTAGAAAAAAAAACCCCACAATCAAAACCAAAACAAACACACCCCAAAACCCATTAAAAAACCCCTTGACACTTTTATGATATGTTTAATCAATATATTTTATGGAATTCATATCAGGATTTTTCACCTATTCGAACAAAAACATCTTTTGTTGGTAAATCCAATTACCAGATGGAGAAGATTTGTTTAAAGGCAACAATTATACTGTCGTCCAATGTTAAGGTCAACAGCTATGAAAAAGAGCAGATAACCTTACCTTGCCACATTACAAATGAGAAAACAGGCTGGTGCAATGAGGTGACTTTGTTAAGGTCACACAGCCAGGTGTCAGAGCTGACATTGTGGTCTAGCTCTTCTAAATCCCTGCTTGATTTTGTGACTATAATGCATTCAGGAGGAAAATAAATTGAATATTTCCTAGATAACTGTCTTTTTTAATTAGCTCTTCAATCAGACAGATAAATAAATGAAAAATAATGCTCCTTAAAAGAAAATTACATGTTCTGGAAAGTTGTTTAGAAGTCTATCTTTTGTTTAGGATAAAATACTTTCAAAGTATATAATCATATTTTAGTATATTAATGTTTTCCCAAAATGAGTTAGTGATTCTAAAAGTTTGACGTTTATTCAATTTATGATCAGTTTCAAAGAATAAGACCATTTTATTACTTAATATTGTTAAACATTTATAGCACTTTACTTTTTTAGTTCATACATTATTCTATTGCAAGGTGATTTGTTTGTACAACAGACAAATAGAGAAATGTTCAGGAAATAAAGTTGAGGTATAACAAAGACCGAAAATATTAGTGCTCACTGTATGAAGGTATAGTGATGGAAACTAGAAGAGTCGTGGTTAGACTGATAGAGATTGAACAAATCATAATGAATATATTTCAATAAAATCTAGAGGTTCAAAACTACAGTCCATTTTTACCTGGAAAATAAAATGTACCCAATTACACTATGCATGTTATTAAGGAGAATGTCCGGCAATATGATAACATGTGGGACCAAAAGAAGACAAACTAAAGAGTATAAAAACAAAATTTCCCACCATGAACTTTTTGGAGTGGGGAAAAAAAAAAACCAAACAAACTTGTTTTCAAATTCTTGGCTCTCTACCTGGCAAAAGACTCCCAAAATAAGAAATGGCTTCAGGGATATAAGGAGGTAAGTATAAGAACCTTTTTTAAACTGCCTTAAACTTGTAGATTCTGTCAGCTAGGAAAACAAGCTAATAAAAAATATTCTGAGAATATTAAAATTGCTCTCACTGAACTTGTTTCACACATGACCCCAAATAATGGTTATTTGTCCATCTCCACCCCTAGAAATGACTATGGGTGTGGCTTTCGTAACATGAAGTAACTCCTGATCAAAATCATAGAGAGTCCACAGTTTCGAAGGAACACAATATGCACACACACTCCCCCACAACATGCTCAAAGTGTGTGAGATGAATTCTCACCATCCTTACCTCCATGTAGCACTCTAGCTGTACTTTACCCAAGACATATTTGTTTGTTCTTTTGGCAGTCATGTTATCTTCAGCACTTTTATATAATACCATAGTTCAAAGGCATAATTTTTTCTTCTGTCAGCCTTAGTCATTGTCCAGTCTCAGATGCATAGCAAGTGACTGAAAAGACCATGCCTTGGATCTGTATGTACCTTGGTATTCAAACTGACATCATTGTTCCTCAACAATTTGGAGAAGTCCCTGACTTTCCTGGAGTAATATTTTCCTTTTCTCCTGATGTTGGTACCAAGTGTATTGATGTGGATGCAAGTAAGATGAAGTCATTGACAGTCTTAATCATTTTTCTGTCCGTCATGATGCTTCCTATGAGTACAATGGCAAGGATATTTTTTTTCTTGACACTGAGATGCAATCCATATTGAAGGCTGCACTGTTTAGCCTTTTGCAGCAAGTGATTCAAGTCCTTCTCACTTTCAGTTATCAAGGTTGTGTCATAAGCATAACAAAAGTTACTGATAAGTCTTCCTCCAATCTTGATGCTCCATTTTTCTTGATAGAGTCATACTTTTTGAATGATTTGCTCAGCATACTGGTTAAACAGGTAAGGAGGGATAATACAACCCTGATACACATATTTCCTCATTTTAGACCATAAAACTATTTCCTTGCTCTGTACAATAGCCTTTTGGTCTAGGTATATGTTTCACACAAGCACAATTAAATGTTCTGGAATTCCCGTTCTTCTCAATGTTTGTTATAATTTGTTATTATTCCCACAAATTCCTTTGTATAGTCAGTACTTGTATATACATAGGCAATGCTCATGTGTACACATATTTGTTGTTGTTTAGTTGTTGTCTGCTGTCTAGTCAGAAACAACTCAATGTTGATCCTCCAAACCTGAGTCAGTTTTCAAAGGTTATGAATTTCACAGAAATGCGTGCTAATGTTTCTCCAAAGGAGCAGCTGTTTGTTGGCAAATTTGAACCATGTGCCTTTGTGTTGGCAGCACAACTCCTTGCCATTAGGCTGCCTGAGTTCCATGTCACTGTGGTTGGGTGCCATTGAGTTGACTATGATGCATAGTGATCCTATAAACAATGGATCTGAACTTTGTCCTGTTCTCATTATCTCTGAAAGATTTGAGCCATTGTTTTAGTTATTATGCCAGTTCATCTTGCTGAGGATCTTCCTCTCTTCTGCTGACCTTAGATGCTTCCAAGCATGATGCCCCTTTTTAAGGACTAGCCCTTCGTAACCACATGCCTGAAGTAGATGAAGTGAAATTTTGCCGTTCTTGCTTCCACGGAACACCTTTGTTGCATTTTCTCCAAATAGATTTGTTTGCTATAGAAATACAAGTGAGCCTTCTACAAGCTCAGGTATGAGTTGGTTCTGACTCGATGGTACGCAATAGTCACCAATAAATATAGAAAATTAGGTATAAAGAGAAAAGGTGAAGTATGAGCCAGTTCTGACTAGATGGTACACAACAACAACGACCACAGACAACACATCCATGTGTCTCTCTCCATATACATGTATCAAGAGAGAGAGAAGAACAGAGACAGAGTGTACCATTGAGATGGTATAATCTGTAGACACTGTGCTGCTCACCCAAAGTGGTGCCTGTCTAGTGGTTCTAACACGAGTGACTGTGAAAGAAAAGCTGAACAGTTGCTTGTGCAATTTATAGGTTTGGAAAGTTTGCTGGAGTTTTGAATTGGAGTTAGGAGTTGGTTCCAACTAGATAGTCGTGATTTGGGGGTGGGGCAAAGGTATGTGTGTAGTGTGTATTTCAAACGCTCCAAAATGGTTGCCATTTATTCTGGTCTCAGGATAATGGAGGTCGTGGACTATACTACCAGAGTTCCAGAGAAGGTAGACCAGACACTCTAAAACATTGTTAGGCTAATTAACAAGATAGAATCACATCACTGTAACTAAACCATTATACAAAGTAAACTTAGAAGACTGTTCTTTATGGTTATGTTCATAGTCTCCACCTTATGATACCATATGAAAGCCCCATTTATAAGCTCCCTTCAAATGACTTGGCTAGGTTATGGCACTTGTTCTAGGTAATTTGTTCTAGGCAACAGAAAAAAATGATAAAGCAGGTTCTCTTGAACTGCTGTATTTTAAGTCTTACTTACTAGAACCCTGTTATCTTCTTGTAAGAAAGTCTATTATAGGAAACTTTAAGATTAAAGACTTAATGTAGGAAAAGACCCAGGAATCCAGCTGTCCTAAATGGAACCATTTTTTTTTTTTCATTTATTTGTAGGCTGAATGCAGTCATAAGAGATAACCCGTGAGAATTTAATTAAGGAACTCTCAACCAACCTGCAATTTTGGGAAATGTTATAAATCGTGGTTGTCTTAAGTGTTATGTTAAGGGACATTTTACTATTCAGAGAGTTAACAGGACTTTTCAACAGTTATGGTGGTAGCTAGAAGGAGATAAGCTATACAATCAAAATTGCTAAAAGAAAGAAAAATATTTTTTCCCTAGAACTCTATTTGAATTCAAGTAATCAATTAAATAAAAATGTAAATTTATACCTTAGGGTAAGTTTTTGGAATTTTATTTCCAATGTAACTTTTGTTGGAAGATAAATTTTAATAATGGAGAAATAATAAGAGATTTAAAAAATTTTTCTGTGAAACCTATACTTGGATCAGGAAGCAGTCATCAGAACAAAGCAAGGAAACATTGCATGATTTAAAATCAGGCTACAAATGCATCAGGAATGTGTCCTAATTCTAAATCTTTTCAATCTATATGCAGAACAGAGAATTTGGAAGGCTGGATTTTATGGAGAAGAATGTGGCATCAGTATTGGACAAAGACTCATCAACAACCTGCATTATGTAGATGACACAACTTTGCTGGCTGAAACTGAGGAGGACCTGAAGTGTTTGCAGCAGAACATCAAGAACTGGAGTCTTCAATATTGATTGAAGCTCAACAACAAGAAAAGGAAAGTTCTCACCACTGGGACAATTGGCAATATTATGAAAGATGGAGAAGATATTGAGGTTGCTAACAATTTCTGCTTCCTTGGCTCCACAATCAACATTCTTGGTACCAGCAGTCAAGAAGTCAAAGTTGAGTTGCACTGGGGAAGTCTGCTCAGGGACCTCTCCAAAGGACTAATGAACAACAGTGTCAGTCTGGAGAATCAGGTGTGCTTTATTCTGGCCATGGTTTTCACAATTACTTGCTACACACCAGAGATCTGGATAATGACTAGCCATGGCAGAAGAAGAATCTATGCCTTTGAGTTGTGGTGCTAGAGAAGAGTATTGAACATATCTTGGACTGCTAAGAGAACAAACAGGTCTTTTGAGGAGAGGATGAAACCATGCTGCACTGTTTAAAATACTCTGGGCATGTGGCCAAAAGGGACCAGTCCTTGGAGAAGGACATCATGCATTGAAGGATGGTGGAACAGTGCAGGAGAGGAAGACCCCAGGTAAGATGGATTGACACAGTAGATAGGGTAATGGAGGTAGATATACTGGAGACAGTGAGACTGGCTCAAGCTAGGGCAGGGTTCAGAGCTGTTATATATAGGGAAGCTATGAGTTGCAGGCAACTTGATGTCATATAACAACAATGGTAGTTAAAGGTATATATGTTCAGTGTTCTCATTTAAACACTATCATGTTTCTTCTTATCTCCATTATATTGTAGGAGATGGCTGCCTTATAACCACATTTTCCAGAACATTTGTCAGCACAAATTATATATACCAAGAACTCCTGACAAATTTTAAGGCAAAAGGAATCAAAGACATATTAATGGGTTGTGGGGTTTTTTTTTGTTTGTTTCTTTTAATAAATATTGAAAAATAAAAAAAATCAAGAAAGATATATAATTTAAAGAAAAGAAAAAAGTATGAAAACAAATCTTCAGAATAAATATAAAGGAAATTCCCATATATACAGCAACACAAATTCCTAGCTCACTAGATAAAGGAGAAAGAAGAATCTTAATGAATAGCATCAAGAAGTAGGAAGTATTTCACCATATCAAGTGGACAGAGTATTTAACCATGCTTGGCTTTGTATAGCTACTTAAAAATCCAAAAAGGTATAATAAAAAGTATTAATTACAGGGAAAACAAAATGTTTTTCAAGAAAGAAAACAACCATAATAAGACACCAAAGACTCACCCTGAAGTAATAAAGAGTCATAATAACAAAAACCACCAAATGTTGATATAAACAAAAATCATCAGTATTTTAGCAAAGGGGGAAGGTTAAAGTGCTTGCTGTGCATCCACATGAGTACACATTTGTATGTTAAGGGACAAGGATTGTAGGAGATTGGAGTTTTCATTTTGAATATCCCCAAGTTAATATCTATTGCCTAGGCAAAGAGCTGGAGTTGGAAGATCAAAAGGAATGAACTCAATGATTATTGCCTGCCTCCCACCCCCATCATCAGCCCTGTGCTTCTACCGTTCTCCCCTCCAACCTTTGGATCCTCCTACTTGTTCTACAATAATGGTCTCCACAATCAACACTCTTGGCATCAGCAGCCAGGAAACGAAAAGACATATTACGATAAGAAAGTCTGCTGTTAGAGACCTCTCCAAAGTACTGAAGAGTAGCCATATCAGTCTGGAGACTAAGGTGCTCCTGATACAGGCTATGGTCTTTGCAATCACGTGCTATGTATGCATCAGAGAGCAGGACAAATGACTAGAGATGATGAAAGGAGATTGATGTCTTTGAACTGTGTTGGAGAAAAGTATTGAATATACCATGGACTGAAAGAAAATGAGCAGGTTTGTCCTGGAGAAGGTTAAACCAGGTTGCTCCTTGGAGGCAAGGATTCTGAAGTTTTGTCTGACATACTTAGGATATGTTACAAGGAAGGACCAGTCTTTGGAGAGGGATGTCATATTTGTGGGGGGGGGGGTTGGAGGGACAGCACAAAAGAGGAAGACCCACTATAAGATAGATTGATTTAGTGACTGTGGTAATGGGGGTAGGTGTACCAGAGACAATAAGATTGGCACAGGATAGAGCAGGGTTTAGGGCTGTCGTACATAGAGTCTCTATGAGTAGCGGGCAACTTGATGACACATAGTAACAACAACAATAGGCTTATACAATATTTGTCCTTATGGAACTGAGTTAGTTCACTTAGCATAATGTTCTCCAGTCCCTCCCAAATTAGGTAGTAATGTACAAAATCATTGTATGATGGATGGAATGAGACAGAGGTAAAGGAAATGAGAAAATTCTGGTGTGAAAAACAATATATAGAGCTTTGTAAATAAAACTGTATAAGAATTTTTTGGGGAAAAAAGGAAGGAAAACGAAAAAAGAAATGAACTTACTCAGCATTTCTTAAACTGGAGGACCTGAAGAATAAATTTAAGACTCCAGTTGCAATATTTAAGGATGCCGTGGGAAGAATGTTGAATAACCCAGGAAGCATCAAAAGAAGATAGAGAGAGTACATAGAGTCAAAAAGAATTGGGCTGCAAAGAAGAACTTAATAAAAAAAATATAATCAAGAGTTTATGGTGATAAAGGAGAAAGGTCAAGCTCCTCTGAAGGAATTGGCAAAAACAAGTCCCCAGGAATTGATAGCATACCAATGGACACATTTAAACAGAACCTGGTTGTGACAAGAAATCTGGAGGACAACCACCTGATCAACTAACTGGAAGAGATTAGTATTTATTCCTACTCTAAAAAAAAAAAAGGTGACACAACTCAGTGTGGAAATTATCAAATAATATCATTTATATCACACGCAAGCAAGATTCTATTGCAAATGATCACAAAACAACTGGAACAGCACATCAACAGAGAACTACTATATGTGTAGGATGGGTTTAGAAGAGGCTATGACACTAGGGACGGCATAGCCAATGTTAGATGGATCTTAACTGAAAGCAGGGAGCACCAGAAATATGTCTATGTTTCATTGACGAGGCAAAGGCATTTGACTGTAGACCACAACAAATTGTGGCTAACTCTGAGAAGAATGGGAATCTGAGAACACTTGATTGTGCTTATGTGAAAACTACACATGGATCAGAAGGCAGTCCACAGAACAGAGCAAGAAAAGACTGCGTGTCCCAAAATTGGTAAGGGTTTACACTATTTCCATACCTTTCAATCCATATGAGGAACAGATCATCCAGGAAGTTGGGTTCCATGAGCAGGAATGTGGCATCAGAATTTGAGGAAGACTCATCAACAACTTGCATTAGGTAGATGACACGAAACTGAGGAAGATCTGAAGCATTTGCTGCAGAGAGTCAATGACTGCAGCCTTCAATATGGATTAAAGTTCAACAAGAAGAAAACAAAGAATTTCACCATTGGGCCATATGACATCCTCATAAGAGATGAAGAACAGCTTGTGATCATTAATAGTGGAGTTGCTTAGCTCCACTCTTGGCAACACTGTTGGTACCAGTAGCCAGGAAGGAAATCACAAGATAAATTGCACTGGGAAACTCTGCCAGGGACCTTTTTAGAGTACTGAAGAGCAATTATGTCAGTGTAGAGACTAAGGTGTGCCTAATCGAAAACATGGTCTTTGCAATCACTTTCTAAGCATTGGAGAGCTGGACAATAACTAAGGATGATAGAAGAATTGATGCCTTTGAGTTGTGGTACTGGAGAAGAAAAATTAAACATACTGCCAAGAGAAGAAACAGGTTTTATCTAGAGAGAATGAAACCAGGCTGTTCCTTGGAGACAAGGCTTTTGAAGCTCTATCTGACATGCTTTGGACATGTTGCCAGTAGGAACCAGTTCTTGGAGAAGGACATCATGCTTGGAAGGTGGAAGGACAGCGCAAGAGACTGGATAAGATAGATTGACTGGGATAATGGGAGTAGATGTGTCAGAAACAATTAAATTGGTTCAAGAAAGAGCAGGGTTCAGAGCTGTTGTACATAGGGTCTTATCAGTTGTAAGTGACTTGACAGCATATAACAACAACCAAAAGATGGAAACATCAAGCAATATAAGCAAATGAATGTTTTATAGAAATATGTATATAATCATTATAGTAAAAAATATTTGAAAGTGGTTGCTTCTTTGAAGGAGAAGGGAAAAGATGGATTATGATGCTGTTACTTTTTGTTATGAGCTTTGTAGACAATTTAAGTCTTAAAAACTAAGTACTGGGACATTTTTGAGTACTGTATGAGCAGTTGTAGTTATGACTGGAATTCATAAATGCTAGAGAAGGTTAACGGTTTAATACAGCCCCAATAATGGCAATTCTGGAAGGGGCTAGAAGCAACATTATTAGCTTCAGCAATTCATTTATTAAATATTCTGCCTGAGATTACTAGCTTGCAGAACAAAAATTCTTCAATGCAAGATTTATGGCCTTTTCCACAGAACAGCATTAAATGAGAAATGGGAGAAGCAGATTCTGAGGAATGGTCTTAGTTGTTCTAAAATAGAGGTTTAACAGGATGAGTGTCATCAGTTCCTTGAACAGAATTTATATAAATAAAAGAATGAAAGACCATGAGACCATGAAAAAGAGATAATTAAAATTTCACTGCTTGGGGACAAAGAAAAGCAATCTTGAATGCAAAGGAGGGGGTGGAATATGAAGGGGAAAGGCCAAGGAAGCTAGAGAAAGATTAACAAAGAGAATTACCCACTTAAGCCCAGAGTCCAGGTGAAGAGCCCATGGAGGATGGCAGCAGCCGCCACTCAGGGCTCTCTCCCAGTTTGCAATCTCTATTACAAAATGAGAACATTTCAATTAAATAAGTGTATGTGGCATAATCATGTGCTGCCACCCCTTTATTTTCTAAATTGCTGTCCCCAGGACAGAGGTCAGAGAACAGAAAGAACATCTGCTGCAAAATAAATCAGAGATGCTCTGGTTCATTGCTCCTGCATCTGTCAAAATGTGTGCTGGTTTCTGTAATCTCCTCACAGTGAGAACAGCCTACCTAGTTCCCGGGGAAGGTCAACTAACTTCTCAGGTGTTTCCAGGTCATGTTTGTGCTTATCCTTGTTTTTTTTTAAAAAAATCTATTGATCACCTACTGTGACGACAGGCACAACTTATGCACTCATGGATATTTTATGCAAGGAGAATAGAGGCAGATTGTAAATAAGGCAATGAGGAGAGAAACAAACACTACATCGTGTAGAGATTAACAGCACACAATGCAATCTAATGCAGGGAGCTGTTACAAAATGGAAACCAACCTTTAGATATTACAGAGTATACGTTTTTTGAAGGTCTATCTGTGAAGACATTTACACTGAAATGTGGATGTCAAGAATCTTGACAACAATAATGAGGGTAAAAAAACAACAAAAGCAGATCCTTTTAAGAGTTATACATTTGCTGTTTTCAAGAACATAAGGATCAGTGCGGCCAAATGATCCTATATATAACTGGAGAAGTAGTTCAAGGACAATGAAAGCCCTTTTTTGCCAAATGTAATACACATGATTTTGCTAGTTCAAGTAATCAATTTAATACTCATTTACTATTGCTTATCATGCATTGAATAATGAATAAGGATGATAAAAGAATCAATATGTTTTAACTGTGGTATCGACAAAGAATATGGAATATCCCATAAACTACCAAAAGAACAAACAAGTCTGCCTTGGAGAAAATGCAACCAAGTTACTCTTTTGAGGCAAGGAAGGTGAAATTTTGCCTCATATACATTGGGAATATTGTCAGGAAGGGTCAGTTCTTGGAGACAGACTTCATCATCATGTTGTGAATGATGGAGAGTTAGGGAAAGAGAGGAAGACTCTCAGCGAGATTGATTGATTAACACAATTACTGTAAAAATAAGGTTGAACATGAGATCTTGAGGATGGTGCAGAATAGGAATCTGTTATCTGTAGGGTCATTTTGAGAGAACTCATTGGTATACAATAGTAACAGTGACATTGGGAGAGGAGGAAGCTCTGGTGGCCTAGTCCATAGAAGTTGTGCCAACTCAAAGTCTGTCTCTCTTTGGAAATTCAAATTCAGTAATGATTTTAGGGAGAAAATAGGATTTCTTCTCCCATGGAAACCCAGTCAGAGTCAGTTAGGTGTTGGTTCTGACTCTCCAAGATGAGTCACTGGGAAAGAAGCCCTAGTGAAGGTACTGCACCGCTAACCCAAAGGCCAGTTGTTTGAGCCCATCATCTTTCTCTGTGGAAGAAAGATGTGGCATTCAGCTTTGGAAAACTTTAAGGCACTTCTACTTTGTCCTAGAGCTTAATTATGAGTCAGAATCATCTCATTAGTGCTTTTGTTTTAGTACTGTTGTCAGATGTTGTGGTAGGTACTGCAGTACAATGTGTTGTTATGTGCCGTCAAGTCACCTGCGTGACTTATAGCAACCTTAGATACAATAGCCCTAAACTCTGCTCTATTCTGTGCCAATTTTAGTCTCTGACACACCTACCTCGATTGCTCCAGTCACTGAATCAATCCACCTCAGCAACCTTAGATACAATAGCCCTAAACTCTGCTCTATTCTGTGCCAATTTTAGTCTCTGACACACCTACCTCGATTGCTCCAGTCACTGAATCAATCCACCTCATAGAGAGTCTTCTTCTCCTGCACTGTCCTCTACCCTCCCAAACATGATGTCCTTCTCCAAGGACTGGTTTCTCCTTGCAACATGTCCAAAGTATGTCAGATCAAGCCTCAGAATCTTTGCCTCCAAGGAACAACCTAGTTTAATCCTCTCCAGGACCACCTTGTTAGCTTTCTTAGCAGTCCATGATTTATTCAATATTCTTTTCCAACACCAAAACTAAAAGGCATCAATTCTCCTTCTATCCTCCCTTATCATTGTCCAGCTCTCTGACACATAGCAAGTGATTGGAAAGACTATGACCTGTATCATGCACATCTTAGTCTCCAGAGTGACACCATTGTTCCTCAATACTTTGGAGAAGTCCATAACAGCAGACTTTCCCATCGCAATACGCCTTACTTTCCTGGCTGCTGGTGCGAAGGGTGCTGACTGTGGAGCCAAGCAACCTAAAGCTGTTAACAATATTTATCTCTTCACCATCCATCCTGATGCTGCCAATTGGCCCAGTGGTGAGAATCTTTGTTCTTTTAATATTGAGCCTCAATCCATATTGAGGGCTGCAGTCCTTGACCTTCTGCAATAAGTGCTTCAGGTTCTCCTCAGTTTCAGCAAGCAGGGTTATATCATCTGCATAACACAGATTGTTGATGAATCTTCCTCCAATCCTGATGCCACACTTCTCCTCATACTGCCCAACCCCCTGGATAGCCTGTTCGGCATATAGATTGAAAAGGTATGGAGAAATAGGACACATCCCTGGCATACACCCTTCCCAATTTTGAACCATGCAGTGCTTCCTTGCTCTGTTCTGACAACTGCCTCCTGGTCCAAGTATAGATTTCACATTAGCACGATCAAGTGTTCTGGGATTACCATTCTTCTCAGAGTCAGCCACAGTTTGCTGTGATCCACACAGTCAAACGTTTTTGCATACTCAATGAAACACACATTGACATTCCTCTGGTACTGCCTGATTTCCACCATGATCCATCTAACATTATCTATAATATCCCTAGTACCACGACCCCTTCTAAACCCAGCCTGGCCTTCTGGCAGTTCTCTGTTGATGTGTTGTTACAGTTGTTTTTGGATAATCTTCAGCAGAATCTTGTTTGCATGTGATATCAATGATTTTGTTTGGTAATTTCCACTGTCTGTTGGGTATACTTTTTTTTGAATGGGAACAAATGCAGATCTCTTCCAGTCAGTTGGCCAAGTGGTTGTTCTCCAGATTTCATGCAGTAAATATAAAAAAAAAAATCTCTGTATTTTAGGATCAGGGAAGTCTTTTTATCCACAAATGATATTTGGGCTGATTACTGGAAAATTTCCTTGAAGAAAGTCATGATGCATTGAAGTATAAAGGGTCAGCAAAAGAGAGGCAGACCCTTGACCAGGTGGATTGACATGGTGACTGCCACAATGTGCTCTAATGTGCCAGGAAGTGTGAGGCACAAGATAGAACATAGTTCAGATCTGTTGTTAGTGGGGTCGTTATGAGTCATGTTTGACTCAATGGTACCTAACAACAACAACTGGAAGATTAAGAGCCAAACAAATTATTCTAGGCCAGGAGATAAGAGTTAGCATATTTGAAGAAATGAAAGGTTGTTCTAGCTGCAATCATGAGCACAAACACAGAGCTTGTGAGGATGACACAAGATCTAGCAGTTTCTTTCTTTTGTACCTAGTGTGGTTATGAGTTGAAGCTAACTCAATGGCACCTAAAAAAACCCAAACAAAGGCATTGCAAATGTTTGAGTAATTCAAGCAGAATTGAACAGAGGCAATGAGGATGGCAAGAAATAGGTAGGTTTAGACATATTTTAGGTGGTACAAAGACAAGAGTTTGGGGATAAATTAGGCATGAGATGAAGAGGTAATGAATAGTTCCAGAATTTAGGCCAGGACTGATGTTCTCATTCCTGTTTTCTTTCCATAAATGCTTAATATCTTTCATAAAGCAACAAAGGAACTCCCTTCTCCACCCTTGATTGTTTAGATCTTGTGTAGAAAGGCAAAGCCTAATGAAAAGATAAATCATGTTGTAGATTATCAGTGATTATTAATTAGATTCTATATGCCTAACCAATCTTGTCACTGTATAATGATGGCAGAAAAAGAATTGAAGCCTTTGAGCTGTGATGTTGGAGAAGGGCATCGAACATCCATCACATGAACAGCCAAGAGAATGTACAGAATGTCTTGGAGAGGGTGCAGACAGAGTGGTCTTTAGAGACAAAAAGGACCAGGCTTCGCCTCACAAACTTTGGGCATGTTGCTAGGAGAGGCTATGCCTTGAAGAAGGACATGATACTAGGAAGAGTCGAGTGTTGTAAAAGAAGAACTAGGTAGATTAACATGGTGACTGCTGCAATGGACTCTTGTGTATCACGAGTGTGAGGATAGTGCAGGATAGAACAGGTTCATATCTTTTGTTCATAGGGTCACTATGAGTCGTGCTTGACTTGATGACATCTAATAACAACAACAACCAAGGGCACTCTGGTGGTCAAGTGGTAAGAAACTGCCCTGCAATCTCGAAGGCAGGTGGTTCAAATACCCCAGCTACTGCAAGGGAAAAGAATAATCAGTCTCCTCCTATGTGATTAAGTGCTTCTGAAAACCTGCTAAAGGGTCAGCTATGGGCTAGTTCTGACTCGATGTCACACAACAGTTACTTGCCTAACCTATGACAAAATGACACCATCATTTACTGTAAAAACAAGATACTAAAATCAAAGGTGAAATAATTTTTCCACAAGACAGAAAACATATTGGAAGCATAGTATTGGATAGTCCTTTTAATCAGGATTCAGATTCTTAAATGATCAACTAAAAGTATTCATTGCTGTCAAATTAGAAACAATTATGAATTCCATGGGATTAAATGGCAATATTTAATTATAAATCTCACAGGAAGATAGTCTTTCTCTATCAGAGCAGCTAGTGGATTTGAACCACTTACCTTTGGGTTGGTAGCACAACTCCTTATCTACCAGGCCAGAAAAGGGTCTAATATTATCATATATCAACTTTTCCACTTGCCAAGTTTCTAGAGACTTCCTAATAAAAAGACCACACTATTTTTATTTAAAGTTTCCAGGAATAGTTTTCAATGAAAAGAGGTCTCAAAATTACTACAATTTAAGGAAGGAATTTTCCAGTATTCCCAGTTTCTCTGTAGCTGTGTATATTTCTCACAAGGCTATGATTTGGTAAATGTGTTTAATCAAGAAGTTTTCAGCTCTAAACACAGAAGTACATAATTTATGATATTTTTATTGTCGATTTGTGTTACTTTGAGCTCAGAAAACAGTAGGTAGCTAAACCCAAGAAAAGGAGTTTAGAATTGAGAATGGCAAACCTACAGGACTAGAGTCTTACCAGAGTGGGTTATGGATATGAGTAGCTCTGGCGGCATAGTCCACAGGAAACTGTGCTGCTAATCCAAACGTATGCCTTTCTGGTGGTTCAAATCTAACAGTCTCTCAGTGGGGAAAAGATAGGTAAACTCCTCCTGAAGAATTTACAGCCTAGAGATAAGTCCAAAGCTAATATTGAAGCTGGGATATGAGTCTATGGAGATATGATATTTGTCTCCTGTTTAGAAGACAAATTAATCCAAAATAATGGCAGCTGCCTGCTGACTTATAATTTGAAATCAGTGGATTTAAATAATCCCTTATTAGTTTGTAGTTAACAGCTATGAAATGTTTCAAATGTAACAAAATGTGCTGTTGTTGTCATGTACTTTTGAGTGGGAACTTACTCATAGCTGACCCTCCAGCAGGTTTTCAGATTGTAAGTCATATGAGAGGAGGTTGCACATATTTTTGCTATGGATCAGCTGGTGGAGTCAAGCTACTTGCACAACTCCCTCTCATTAGGTTACCAGAGCTCTCTAACAAAATGCAGACAGTGACAGGATATAACAAGTACCTAGTTTTAACAAATTCTAACATTTTATCATATTTTCTTCAGAGTTTTTAAGAAAAAAAGTCATGGCAAATATCATAGATATTTACTATGCCTCTTTACCCTAATTCACTAATTCTCCTTTTGGATAGTCTTACCATAAATCTCTGCATGCTTAAATAAACATAAATATTTTGAAATGGTTTAAAACTTTGAGTAGAATAATACTGTAAATAGAATTGTGCTACTCCTTACTTGTGAAATCTTGTCATTTAGGAACTTATTTATACTTCTATTCACTTCTAGTTCATTTTTTTGAGCTTGTATAACACAATTGTTATCCTTTTTCGTAATAACTCAATGGCAATGAGTTTTGTTTTGAGTTTAATAATGCTTTAAAATTTTCAGGAATAAAATATAATAGATAAGCCTATATATTTGTCCTTGTGCACATATTTACGTGTTTCTATAGGATTAGAATCACCAGAAAGTAGGGGCAAATTCTTGGAAAAGGATGTCATGCTTGTAGAGGTCGCTAGAAGAGCTGAAGTTCCTCAACAAGACGGAACGACACAGCAACTATAGCAATGACCTCAACTAAGCTGGAGATTGTGAGGATGGTAAAACACAAGGCAGGATTCACATTTGTTGTCCATAGGGTGCTATAAGTTGCAGGTGACTTCATGGCATATGAATCTTAAGCAAGGTTATTCAGTACAGGCCAAGCTTTTAAGCAGAATCTTCAAATAATACCACAAACACAAAAAATGATATCAGTTGTAACAGAGGGTGCAAACATTTTGTTAAGTAGATTATCTCAGAACAAATGTTTTCTCCAGTGGTTTTCTCAAGGAACATGTTCTCAGTGTTGCTCATCGTCTTACTGGAAAGGCTTTGTTCCAGCAGGATTGCAGGTCTTCCTGTTGTCAAAAACTGCTGTCACCTGGCCTCCAGGTGTTCCTGTTATCAGACTGATTGTCAGTTGGACATGTCCTACCTCATCTACTGTTCACATGCTCTTTTAACTCCACGTCTCCCCCTTTTATAAATTGATATAGCAAGAGCAACAAACTTTGCAGGAGAAAGCTCATTTACTGAGCATTATTGTCTTCAACAGACTACATATAAAAGAAAAATACAGATAAGCAATGCTACAATACTGGTGAAATATGACTCCCTTATTCATTCAACCAAGTTACAGCATTAATTTTTTATAAGTCAGTAATTTTCCCATCAGTGACTATAGTATTATCTTGAATTCAGTTTTTTTTAAATGTCTTACAAACTTTTTTTTCTAATTCTTTTTCACATAAAAAGTCAAATTATTTTGAAATCCTTGTAAATTTCTATTAATTTTCCTCCATATTCTGTCTCATGATACATATATTATTAATACAATGTGAATCAGTTTTTACTCTGGATGATACGATGGTGTCTCACGTCTTGAGGAGGATCACATATAGAACGCTCAGGGCCCTTGTGGCTCCCCAAGTGGGTGTCAATGGATGGGACTTGCCAGATGAATTGGGAGTCTATGGCCCTTAATCCACCAGCATTTGGACGTGCCAGTATTTCTTTTAAGTGGCACAGCAGTGATCTATTTGCTCTACTGAAGCAACTTAGAATTGCTGTGATGATGGACAACCCTGCCATAGGTGTGTCAAACACCATAATTGGTTAACCATCATGGGCAGTGTTTGGTGGAGCTCACAGATGGATTCAGGTGTGGAAGCAGGTGTGGCATCCACATCCTAAACCACATGTCTCTTGAAAATCTATGAACTGGGAGAAATAATGATAATTATAGAAAGGCTCCAGGCCTTTTTTTAATCTTGTGTGTGTGTGTGTGTGTGTGTGTGTGTGTGTGTGTGTGTGTGTGTGTCTCTCTCTCTCTCTCTCTCTCTCTATATATATATATGGAGAGAGAGAGACCTTGTATTTAAATGTTGAATAAGCCTGAGGGTCTAGTGTTATTATTTGGTGGAACATTCTTCTATGTTGTACAGCAGTCTTCTGTCTATTCGCTGTACTGAGGTAATCTGGGTTTGCTATGAAGCTGAACCTTGTATCATTGGGAGTCAAATGCCATAATGGCTGCCCATGGTGGATAATGTTTGGTGGAGCTCCGAGTTTAAGACCGGTTTGGAAACAGGAGTGGCATCCACTTCCTAAACCACATGCCTCTAGAAACTCTATGAACTTGAAAAAACAATAGTTATAGAAAGACTTCTGGCTTTATGTTCATAGTGTCACTGTGGAAAAAATGATGGTCAGTGAAAAAGAAGACTCAATGAAATGAATTGACATAGTGACTGTAATAATGAGCGTAAGCACAGAAGAGATAGTGAATATTGCACAGGATTGGACTAAGTTTTGAGCTATTGTACACAGTTAGAGCTGAACTGATGGCTAGTTAAAACACCACTACATGTATTTTAGTAAATAATTATAAAAGAACTACCCAGATCATGAATAAGGCAGTAGCAACTCATCAGATGCTCCTATGGAACAATTTCTGATTCCAAAAGGAGAGTCAGGGTTAATAAAAAAATAAAATAAAACAGACAAAACAAAACACATCATCATCATCATCAAGTTGTTGTTATGTGCTATCAAGTCGCTTGTGACTCATAGCGACCCTACATACAATATCCCTAAACACTGCTCTGTCCTGTGTCAACCTGATTGTCTCTGACACCCCTGTCCCCATTGCCTCAGTGACTGAATCACTCCATCTCATCGAAGGTCTTCCTCTCCTGCACTGTCCCTGCACCCTACCAAGCATGATGTCCCTCTGCAAGGATGTTCTCTTCTTGTAACATGTCCAAAGTCTGTCAGACAAAGCTTCAGAATCCTTGCCTCCAAGGAGCAGCCTAGTTTCACCTTCTCCAGGATGAACCTGTTTGTCCTCCTAGCAGTCCATTGTATATTCAACACTCTTCCAGCACCACAGCTCAAAGACATCAATTACCTTTCTATCATCCCTTGTCATTATCCAACTCTCTAATGCATAGTAAGCAATTGTGAAGGCTATGGCCTCGATCAGGCACACCTTAGTCTCAAGACTGATCTCGCTGGTCTTTAGTACTCTGGAGAGGTCCCTGAGAGCAGATTTCAAAATGCAGTTCGTATCTTGATTTCCTGGCTCTGGTACCAAGAATGTTGATTATTGAGCTAAGCAAACTAAAACTGTTAACAATCTCAATCTTTTCACTACCCATAATGATGCTGCCAATTGGGACTGTGATGAGAATGTTTGCTTTCTTGAAGTTGAGTTCAATCCATATTAAAGGCTGCAGTCCTTGATCCTCTGCAGCAAGTGCTTCTGGTCTCCTTCAGTTTCAGCAAGCAGGGTTGTGTCATCTGCAATAGTGCAGGTTGTTTTTGAATTTTCTTCCAATCCTGATGCCACATTCTTCCTCATACAGCCCAGCCTCCCAGGTGATCTGTTCTCTTTATAGATTGAAAAAGTATGGAGACAGAATACATCCTTGGTGTTTACCCTTCCTGATTTTGAATACTAGAGAGTCAACCAAAAAGAAGATATTAATGGTGACTGAAACAATGGGTTTAAGAACAATGGGTGAGGATAGAGATGAACAGATGAAGTTTTGTTCTGTTACTTCAGGGTCACTCTGAGTTGAAGCTCAGAACAACAATGAC
This sequence comes from Elephantulus edwardii, assembly GCF_000299155.1. Lineage (NCBI taxonomy): Eukaryota > Metazoa > Chordata > Mammalia > Macroscelidea > Macroscelididae > Elephantulus > Elephantulus edwardii. Next base: position 317,177 of record NW_006399925.1, on the reverse strand, counting down.
AACAACCATAAGATAAATGGCATTTTATCTTTTAAATAGAACTCAAATATCACTACAAGAGTGCAAAGGATAAAGTTAAATCAGTGACCTCTTTTCAAACTAAAATCACCTCCCTGCAAACTCAAGGTGTTAAGTGTTTTTTATTGAATTTAAACAAAACCAAAATGACATCATTTGCCATTGAGTTGATTTTAACTCATAGAACTTTTAGAAAAAGGTTTCCAAGTCTGTAGTCTTTACAGAGACAGTCTGACATCTTGTTCCTAGCATGCCTTCTGTGTTCAAATGGCTGACTTTGGCTGGCAAGAAGTGCTTAATTAATATATAACCTTCATAAATTATCTTTGAGAAAAAAAATCTTTATAATTATGCAACTTCTTATTAAAAACATATTATACAATTTGGTTTGTCATAGTCTTTTTATTTTCTATTCCTCAAGAGTATTTTAATATATTCATGTCATTGGTCAAATGTATTGTACCTATTTGTTTCTGTTGTTTTTGTCAGCCATTGTGGCCATTGTGTCACACACACACACACACACACACACACACACACACACACTTCAAAGCTATCTACCTCATAATTTCAATTTTATAATTGTTTATTAATATTATTTTTATTAAAATTGTTAAAATTATATACAGGAACCAAATTACATCTGTTGATGTCGTTGTTAAGTTCTGTCAAATCATAGGCAACTCATAGCAACCGTATGAACGAAAGTCCCGGGCACCTGCATAACTTTCGTCCTTTCTTCAGGTTTATAGCGTTTTCAGAGGCAAGCTATTATGAAAGTGATGCCACTCCTGCTTTCAAGCTTGTTGTAATTGAGCATACCAGGATTATATGACCTAGAAGAATGTTTCACTAAAAACAATTAAAGGCAGGCCTGAGGGCCGCGGAGTAGAGACACCTCACCCACCTTTGGCTTTGGAGCATGATTTTCTGTCTGCTATTCTAACAGTTTTCTCTCTCTCTCTGTCTCTCTCTCCTTCCCTCCCTCCCCCCCCCTCTCCTGTTGTTGTTATGTGCTGTTGAGTTGTAGGTGACTCTTAGTGACCCTATGAAGAAAAGTCCTGGACACCTGTATACCTTTTGTCCTTTCTTCAGGTTCATAGGGTTTCCAGAGACAAGCTATTAGGGAAGTGGATGCCACTCCTCTTTCTAATTTTCTATGCTTTTAAAAATCTCTTTTTCTTAGCTAATAACATTGATCAGAATCTCAGAGAATGTTTGATGAGAAGGCAACACACAAAGTATGGTTGTTGTTGACTACAATAGAATTTATCCATAGCTGATCTTTCAGTGGGTTTTCAGAGGCAGTTAATCGCACAGCAGGAGACTAACAACTTTTTTTTTGAGACTAACAATTTGAGCTATGCACCATTGGGTTGCCAGTGCAATTCCTTACCACTAGGACACCAGAGTTCCCAACCATAAAAAGAAATTTGGCATCCTGTATCATTTCTCTTAAGGAGTTAAATGTAAATGTGGAGTTCAGAAGGAATTTAAATAAATAATAGCATCCTGTCCTCCTGTTTATTTGCATGTGTCTAGTGGCTGGTTTTTTAAAATATATCACCACAAATATATCATAATTATTAATGAGCTTTGGTAGACTTATCCCATATAAATTTTACTGGGGCAATAAATCTATTACCTTAGGGCAGCATCACATTTGTAGTGCCTAGAACATGTAAACATAAATATTTGATCATCATTGGCCCATTCAAGCTATGTCCAGATTTGGTAGATGAATTTTTACAGAAACATAGTTAGTTTCATTTATTTCTATATTTATTCTTCCTCACTTTAAAAGTAGTGATTGAAGTGAAAGTTTAAACAGCGTATTTGACCCCATCGTTCATTTTCTTCTTATGTCATCCTGGTTCATTGTCCAACTTTCTGATAAACTTATCATTGTTGTTGTGTCCTGTTGAGTCTAGACTCATAGCTAATTCTCCAGTTGGTTTTCTGAGGCTATAAATTGCACTAGAGTTGACTGTTCATCTTTCTTCCATGGAGTGGCTGGTGGAGTTAAACTGTGTCCCTTTGGGTTGACAATGCAATTCTTTATCACTATGCCACTAGGGAGCTCTGGTGGCCGAGTGGCAAAAGGCTGCACTGCAATCTGGAAGACATGTGGTTCAAGGCCACCAGCTGCTCTGTGGGAAAAGGATAGACAATCTCCTCCTGTGCTATTCAATGTCTCTGAAAACCTGTTAGAAGGTCTGCTATGGGTTGGTCCCAACTTGACAGTACACAACAACAACAACAACATGCCACTAGAGCTTCCGTAGGTGAATGACAATAGGTGGATGGATTTACTTCGAGGTTCTTAGTTTATTCTGTCAGTCTATGCATCTATCACTGTATGAGTACCATACTATTTTGATTACTATGGCTAGGCCAACAGACCACACTATGATAGATGGAAAAGAGATTGAAGTTGTTAACAATTTCAGCTTGCTTGGCTCGACAATCAACATTCTTGGCACCAGTAGTCAAAAAATCAAAAGATGAATTAGGGAAATCTGCTGTCAGGGCCCTCTCCAAAGTGCTAAAGAGCAATGGTGTCAATCTACAAAGGTGTGCCTGATTCAGACCATGATCTTCACAATTACTTGCTATGTATCAGAGAGCTGGACAATGACAAAGAATGATAGATGAGTTGATGCCTTTGAGTTGTGATGATAACAAAGAGTCTTGAACATACCATGGACCACCAAGAGAACAAACAGGTCTGTCATAGAGAGAATGAAATCAAGCTGCTCCTTGGAGGCAAGGATTTTGAAGCTCTGTCTCACATACTTTGGGAAGTGGCAAGGAGGGACTATCTTTGGAGAAGGACATCATGATTGGAAGGGCGGAGCGACATCACAGGAGAGGAAGACCTCATACGAGATGGATTGGTACAGTAACTGGGGTAATGGAGGTAATTATGTCAGAGTTAGTAAGACTGTCTTAGGATAGAGCAGGTTTGAGAAGTATTGTTCATAGGGTCTCAAGTGACTTGATGGCACATAATAATAACAACAGTGATTATGTAGTGAACTTTGAGATTAGGAATTATAATGTCTTCTACTTTCTTTTTCTGATTTTAAACTATAATTACCAAATTGAAGAAATGTATCAGAAACACCATTTATTCCCAGACCTTTTATAAAAGATGTTTAGTGACCCCTCAATTGAAGTTGAAAATATGAAACTAATATATATTTTTTTAATTCTTCCCTGGTCATTGGAAATGAATTAAGTTTTATCTGTTAGTTTTACTTGCTTTATGACCCCTAGTCTAACCAAGGTAGGGTCACTATGAGTCAGAATAACACTGATCACAATGAGTGGAAACCAAATGTAACAGAACCCTGACTTGATTCCACCAGAAGAATCTGTCATTTTTCTGCTTTATTGCAGGCACATTTGGCTTGCTTTATTTCCAGGGAGAGTTTACTGCAGCCCATCTCAGTATGAAATAACTATAACAGATTTATTCTTAATGGTTAGTTGGGACATCATATTGCCAAAGACTGGACAGGGTAGAGAAATCCCACGCATCTCCAGGTCAAGACATAGCATTATCAAGACTTGATTTTTACATCTGCAGAGAGGTCCTACCTCACTGTGTCTCCTTCTGAGAACAATACACTGCTTCCATTCCCTTGCCTCAGCAGCCCAGGTACCCCACCAGCCATGACTGTGTGTTCTGTGTCAGTTCCACCAGAATATCCAGTAAATGTCACTCTGCAACGCGCTGCATTACCAAATTAGTCATTGCCTATGTCAGCTGCTGTCTGGAAGCAGCAACTTGCCAAACTAGGGCTTCATTGTCTGGAGAGTTTGTTTATTCTGAAAAGACACAGGCCTCGAGTTTGAGGAACCACAGACCCCTGAAGCCGAATTCAGGAGAGGACCGCCAAGCATGGCCAAGCTCGGTGTTCTACCAAATAAGGTCTCTTTTGACCATGCAGCTTGTTGTCATGACCCGCGCCTGGCACAGTAACATCAAGAGTTCCATTCTGAGAGGGTGCATCTCCTGCAAACAGTGGCAGGGACTCCTCACAGGCAAGCACTTGTTGCTCTGTCAGATAGTGCCTAGATGCACAATTACTTTGTTCTTTGGAAAATCATGTCTCTAAAGCAAACATATATTTTTTGCTTTTGCTGTTATAGAAAGATGCTATCCAGACTTAGCAGATTCATCACAATTCAACATGTACTTTTTCAGCTAACATTATCTTCATCTTGAATAAATAGGGGAAAGAAAAGTCCTTGATCCTCTCATGCAATCATCTTCTATTTGAATGTGGTTTTTCCTATATTCTCCTGAATAAATTCATCATTTACCCTAATAATATTTACTAACTGAATAGATTTAATTAATAGAGTCTTAATTGTATGTCAAAAGTAAAAAAAAAAAAAACCCAAACAAACAAAACAACCCAAACAACAAAAAACATATACTCAAAAACTCCTCATATGTAAGCATATGTATATGTTGTGCACCATACACATGAAAGAGTGGTCAGTAGGTTGGAACACTAGATATCAGTCATGAACAACTTAAACTAAGCCATAATGCCACTTAATATGGCTGGAGATAAAAGATTAGGCACTCAGGCAGGCTGAAGACTATGAATGAATTTTAGCATTTGGCAAATACTTGAAAGGATTTAGTCACAAAAGTTGTTAAAGACCATTTCTATCCCTTGTTCACATGGATGTTTTGTAGACATGTAGAGCTGGGTTTCACTCAAGAATCCTCTGCTCACCAGGAAACCGTCAAAGAAATCATCCTTGAAGACATCATGTCCCAATTTCAAAGGCAGCTCCACCCAATATAGTTCCATTCGAAACCAGCACTCAATGAACATGGAGAGATATTGCTTCACTGCCTCTTCTTATTCTCTACCCATGAAAAACTCTGAAGGCAATCTTTTTCTGAACTCCTGCCTATAATTCAGCAAACAAAATGATGGGAAATGTTGCCACTCACTCCTCTATGCCAGCAAGATCCTGTCAGATTCTACCCCACTTTGGGATGGTACTTCACCAGTCTGAGAAAAGACCCCCACATACACACACACACATACACACACACACACACACTGAATATAGAGTCAGCTTCACAGATGTATTCTATTAGGTGTCCTGAAATTTGTTAATAAAAATTTGATAAATGAGATAGAGAGATAGACGAACTAAAGTGTAAGTTTTATTCTCTAGCAGACACATAGAGGAATAAAGTGATAAAAAAGAAAAAAGTATAGATATGCATAGTCAATACTTAGAGATGTAGATAGATAAGGTGAAGCTCTACCTTGTTAACACCACAGATGAGGAACATATATATAGGGATACTAAAAAAACACCCTAAATAAACCCCACAAAACCCAAAAAACCTCACTCTTTGGAACTTATTCAGAGCTGATCTTCCAGTGAGTTTTCAGGAGCTGTAAATAACATAGGAAGAAACTGCCCTTCTTTCTCCCACAGAGCGGTTGGTAGATATAAGGGTACAGATAGACATATATTAGCTTTATTTACCAGTGTAGACCACAAAGACACAAGTCCTAATAATGACAAAATTGAATGGAAAAAAATGTTGAATTTAAAGTAAGACAAACATATATATATATATATATATATATATATATATATATATATATCAGATTTTAGTGAAGTAGACCTCAACTACCAATGCAAGTTGAGGCAGTAAGGTGATCAGATTCAATTTTAATTACATAGAGTCAGTATTTTATATCAGGTAACAATAAGTTTTTCTTAAGCAGTAATTTTCTTTATGATGATGGAAAATGAAATGTTTTTTATGACCAAATTCCAATCCTATGACTTCTAAAATTTTTATTTCCAACAATGATCATAACGGCTCTCCAAGTAGTTTACCTAGTCTCATGTGGAGTTGTACCATTAACCCCAAATACATATTTCTCCAACAGTTTGAATCCACAAACTACTCTGCTAGAGAAAGATTAGTAATCTCCTCTTATACCTTAGGGACTTAATGGAGGGTCAACTTCATAAGTCGTTACTTGATTGGTAATGAGTAAGTGAGATGAATGATCGCAGATAGCACCAGTTTAACATTTAGTGATTTTGGATCAAAAAATTATTCAATGATGTGCCTTAGATAATTCAGCTCTTCAGTATTTGTATAAAATAAAAGAATAAATTGGTGAGTTTACAAATAACTTACTGGACATCTTAAGCAAAGAATATCTAAGGTAAAGACTGTTGCTGTTGTTCTTATGTGCTGTCAAGTTAGAAGCGATTCATAACTGACACTCCAGTAAGTTTTCAGAGGCTGTAAATCAAAAGGGAGGAGATTTCCCAATTTTCTCCCAGAGAACCTGTGGTGGATTCACACCGGTAGCTTTTGAGTTAGCAGTGCAACTCCTAACCCATTTGGCCACCTACGATAAAGACTAAGTGTTGATTACTTTACATTGACTATTTTGATTGTCTCAGGTAGAATGCTACATAACCCAGAAAATACACTCTGAAACAAATCTAAAAATCTTAAATTAATTCCTCAATAATTAGAACAAATTTATGTCAAAATCTCTGGCCAAAGATAAGAAATTTATGCATAAACCAATGAAGTTAAATTTCCAAAGGGCCTAAAATAGTCTAGTTACACATCTATGAATTGTTTTGTTTGAGATGGAGACATAGAAGGTCCATTGTAAAGTTATGAAGAACATTAATAGGATGACAAAAACCCCTCAAAATGTAAGATATGTACTGTTTTCCTCTAAATATTAGGAGTTCCTTGCCTGCCAGTAAATAGGACTGTGTGCAAACATATTGCAGTAGAAAAATACTCCAATTTGAGATTACAAAAAAATATAAATAATACCAGTTACCTTTTCAATATATTTTAGTAGGAGGAAATAAATGAACTGTAGGATAGGGTTTAAGAAACCATTATTTCAGGATTAAGAACATGTATGTCCATGTGTTTGCTTTTTTATTTGGTGTTAATATGAAATAATAGCAAGAAACATAAATCTGGGGGAAACAAGGATAATCTGTATATTTCATGTCTAAACTCTGGTGGGCCAGTGGTAAGGAATTAGACTACCAATTGAAAAGTAAGTAGTTTGAATTCATCAGCTGCTCTATTGGAGAAAGATGGCCAATCCCCCCCCACCCCCAATCCCATGATTTACTGCTTCTGAACCCACTGGACGGTCAGCTCTGAGTCAGTTCTGACTTAACAGTACATAACAATAACAAATTGTCCATGTGAAAATACTCTTGTGAAATGCACTAGCATAACAGGACACATTTAAAATATCGTGTTTGTTTATGTGCCATCAAAAGGATAATAAATCCTTATTTGAACTAGCATGCATTAGCACATCTTTAAAATAGTCCTTCTTATTGTTATTTGCCATTGAGTTGGAACCTATCCATAGCTGACCTTCTAGTGGATTTCAGAGGCAATTAATTGCTTGGGAAGAGATTGCCTATCCTTCTCCCGTGGAACAGCTGGTGGATTTGAACCTTTGGGATTGCAGTGCAGCTTCTTGCCACAAGGCCACCAGCCTTGTCCTATGTTTTTGTTTATTATTGTTATGTGCTGTAGAGTCAACTGGACTGGTAGCAACCCTATGAACAATATCTCTTAGCCTTGTCCTACCTATCCTGAGCCAACCTCACCATCTCTAACACACTTGACCCCGTTGCCATAGTCAACGTGTCAATCCATCTCATTCAGGACCTTTCTCTTCCGTGTTGACACCCTCTATCTTTGCAAACATGATGTCCTTCTCTAAGAATTAGCCTCTCATGGCAACATGTTCCAAATAAGTTATGTGGATTATCAAAATTCTTGTCTCCAAGGAACAAATTGCTTTCACTCTCTCCAGGACAGACCTGTCTGTACTCCTGGCAGTTCATAATATGTTTAACACTCTTCTCTCTAACACCACAACCTAAAGGCATCAATTCTTCTTCTGTTATCCTTAGTCATTGTCCAGCTCTCAGATACATAGTATCTCACAAGTGTTTCGTGCTCACATTTTAGGCCACATAGTTGTATCCTTACTGATTGCCAGCCTTTCACATTCACCCGTTCACATTCAGTTTCATCTGAATGTATTTTTTGTCATTTATTTCCTCCTTCATTTGAAACAATTACCTCTTTTCTTGCCACATGAGCTTCTAATTATTGAGGACATAGCTTGTGTTTCAGTTGATAAAACCCAAAGCCATTTCCACCAATTAATTACAATTCAATAGGACACAGTAAAACTTTCCTAGAGAGTTCCCAGAGTGATAAACCTTATAGAAGTAGACTGCCACATCTTTCTCCCAAAAAGTAGCTGGTCCTTTTGGGTAAGTACAAAGTACCTTAACCGCTGTGTCACCAGGATTCCTTGTTTCAGCATGTAGATATTTTATTATTATTTAATTTGCATGAACTTTACAAATACCCTGGATTTTTCACCCAATCATTCATAGACATACTGTTTTAGAACATCAGCTACCATTGTTTAAAGCAGTTAATCAACTACATTATAATTAATTGGTGACAAGGTGTTTTTAACGAATTTTTAAAATCTATTCTTATAAAACTCAACAAGGTAAGAATTTTTATTAACATTGATTTAATTACTTGAGTAACTTATTGAAATCCAGTGAGGTTAATGGTCTTGTACAAGGTCATAGACCAATTTATTCATAATTAAATTTAAGCCTGAAACTGCTGGATTCTGAGGTCTACATTTTATTAATTTAGAGGACACTGTTTTCTAATATTTGAAGAGTGAGTGCATCTTATTTATATGTTATCATAAGAAAACAAGAAGTTAGTATATAAAAAATAAGTCTCTTTATAACAAGATTTCATGGTTACAAGGACATCTGGTGGTCTAGTCTATAGGTAGCTGTGTTGCTAACCTAAAGGCCACGTCATTCTGTGGTTTGATTTCACCAGCTACTCTTCAAGGGGAAGATGGACAATCTCCTACAAAACTAGTGATGGGCCAACTCTGAGTCAATTCAGACTTGATGGTAATGAATGAGAACAGTATATTTTTATAATTTTTAAGAAATAATATGAGTGGTTTGTTAACTATTACAATAAGTGTATTTGTTGTTGTTGTTGTTTTGTGCCATCAAGTTGCCTGAAACTCACAGCGATCCTATGCAGAATAGTTCTGAATCCCGCCTTATCCTGACGCAGTCTCATTGTCTCTGACACACCTATAGTCATTACTCTAGATACTGTGTAACTCTATCTCCTCTGAGGTCTTGTTCTCCTATGCTGTCCCTCCACCCTTCCAAGCATGATGTCCTTCTCCAGGGATTGGTTCCTCCTGGCAACATGCCCAAAGTAAGTGAGACAAAGCTTCAAAATCCTCACCTTCAAGGGACAACTTGGTTTCACTGTATCCAAGACAGATCTGTGTATTATTTAAATACCGTAAAAAACCATTTTACTGTTATAGCAACACATATTAAGACCTTTAGTTCTTAACAATTACAAGATATAGGTACAATTATTATATTAATTTTACCAATGGAGACACTGAGACACAAAGAGATTTAAAACTTTGGTTAAAATAGCAACAACATTATTTAAAAAATTTAATAGTGCCAAGCTAGTAAGTAAAGATGCTGCATTGAGATATAGTTCATACAGAATCAAAGTCTGAGCTTGCCCCATTAAACTATGCTGCCTACATCAGTTTTGTATACAATTTAATGAAAGTATTGAGCATAGATTTGCCTTCTAAGTGGGCCATAATAGAGACCTTCCATCAAGTATTGGAGACTATGAATGTTTACTAGAGAAACCTGCCCATCTTTTCTTATGGATTCAAACTGATAAATTTTTTGGGTAGAGGGACAGTGCAGGAGGGTAAGGCCCTCTATGAGATGGATTGATTTGGTGACTGGGGTAATTGGGATGGGTGTGTTAGAGGCAGTGCGGTTGGCGCAAAATAGAGCAGGGTTTAGGGCTGTTGTACATAGGGTCGCTATGAGTCACAAGCGACTCGATGACACATAACAACAACAACAACAACAGCAACAGTTCTGTCCATATACAAATTGTGGCTGAGCCTGAGGAGAATGCGAAACTCAGAACACTTGATTTTTCTCATGCCAAACTTAGACCAGGAGGCAGTCCTTAGAATAGAGCAAGGAAACACTGCATGGTTCAAAATCAGGAAAAGAGTGTGCCAGGGATATCTCCATACTTTTTAAATCTACATACAGAATAGATCATTCAGGAAACTGGGATTCATGAGAAGGAATGTGGCATCCTATTTGGAGGAAGACTTATCAACAACCTACATTATGAAGATGACACAACCTTGTTTGCTAAAACTGAGGAGGACCTGAAGCTCTTGCTGAAGAAGGTCAAGGACTGTAGTCTTCAATATGAATTGAAGCTCAACATCAAGAAGACAAAGATTCTCACCACTGGACCAATTGGCAGCACCAGGACAGAAGGAAAAGAGATTGAGGTTACCAGTTACTGTTTTCTAGTTTCCACAATCAGCACTCTTGGCAGCAGCAGTCAGGAGATCAAAAGACAAATTACACTGGGAAAATCTACTGTCACAGACCTCTCAAAGTACTGAGAAGCAACAATGTCGGTTTAGAGACTAAGGTACAACTGGTCCAGTCCATGGTCTTTGCGATCAGAAAGCTGGACAATGACTAAGGATGGCAGAAGAAGAATCAAAACCTTTGAGTTATAATACTGGAAAAGTTTTGAACATACCATAGATCACCACAAAAAGAAGTAAGTCTGTCTGGGAGAGAAAATGAAGACAAGTTTGTCCTTGGAGGCTAGGATTTTGAAACTCTGTCTCATATACTTTGGGCATGGGGCCAGGAGGGACCAGTCCTTGGGGAAGATTATACCTGGAAGGGGAGAGGGACAGCACAGGAAAGGAAGCCTCCAGTAACTGGGGTAATGAGGATAGGCATATCAGAGTCAGTGAAACTGGTTTAGAATAGGGCAAGATCCAGAGCTACTGTTGCTATGATTCACAGGAGACTTGATGGCACATAACAGCAACAATCACAGTTCGGTATATTACCATTATACCACCATCAGATTTCAGAGTCCTTTAATTTTAATTAGGGAGCTCTGGTAGCCAATGGTAAGGAAGTACTCTGCCAAAACAAAGGCATGAGATTTGAATCCACTAACTACTCTATGGGGCAATCTCCTCCTATGTGATTTACAGTCTCTGAAAATACACTGGAGGGTCAGCTATAAGTCAGTCCCGACTTGATGCCTTGTAACAACAACAACAAGAAAGTTTTAACTAGAGAAGGCCAACTCACTTGTAGTTATTGTGTTGTTAGCAGCCCATCATTGAATTTACTATTCCACCAAGGCTCTTACTTTAGTCACCTCCTCCTAAATAACAATAAACAGCATAATTTTAGAATAAGTTATTCATAGGTTTAAGAACAGCAGTGCCTTCAAAGATGTAAAATTATGTAAAATAAATTACCTCCTAGATTGAATGGTGCTAGACTCCTCATCTCTTATACCTCATTGCTCTGTTGTTTAACTCAGAATTATTTCTTGTATTATCTTTCACTACTTCCTATGGCTATTAGGGTATCATATTATTTTTATTATTAATTTTAATGAAAGTTTACAGAGCCTTTGAATTTCTATTAATTCATTGTTGTACTTTTCTCCCTGCCCACCCCTCCCCACCAGTTCTCTCGTATCTTTTTTTTTTATTTTTAAGAGTCTAAGTATGTATCTTCTCCACCCTAAATTTGTAAAGAGCTCCGTGACAGCAATGTACTCCTCATAGGATTTCTCTGGTAAATTCAGCAGCATGTCCCAGCTGGACATGGCTAGATTAGGGCACCCCATACTGTTTAAGATTCTTCTATAATAGGTTTTCCAGGAGCCTTGGAAGGGAGGAGCATCACCACTTCACCAGAGAGAGACTATGTGGAGCTTTTCTGATGGAGGAAGTCACCACACACACAAATGCTGCATTGTCAAGTTCTCCAGAGACACAGTCATGCCATTATTGTGGAATGTCTGTCGCTGCCAACCTCAAATAGTAGAGCGCCTGAAACTTTCACCACATACAAAAGGGCAAGGACTCCAGCAGGAGAAAGAAGTCAGGGCCAGCACTTGATGCGGGCTTTTGACACTTGAAGTTGGACAAAGTTTTTGGTTTCAGTAATGCTGCTCAAAACCACATTTCCCACGGCTGGCCTGAACTTTGACTCAGAACCTAAATAGCTCACAGACTCTTGGCTGGCTTTGCGGTTTACCTTGGCAGCAGCTCTGTTCTTACCCACTGGCATCTGTACTCTTCCATTCCTTTCAGATGTCAAATTTCTGGTTCTGGGTCAAATATCAGCCAGGTGCTCATCTCCTTCACTGTGAGTCATAATAGAACAGTGGTTCTCAGGGTAGGGCCCCCAGCATCTAGGGACTTGTCAGACATGCAAATTATCAGACTGAACCACAGATCTACTGACTCAAAAATCCTGGCTTCAGGATCGAATAGTTTTTAAACAAATGGTGAAGGAAATTTTTAAGCACTCCTTAGTTTGAAACTGAGTCCCTGAGTACTTCAAATAGTCAGTGTGGCTGACCACTTAACAAAAGCATAGAAGTTCAGATCCACCCAGAGATGCCTCAGAAGAAAAGCCTGGAAATTTACTTTTGAAATATCAGCATTTGAAAACTGCATGGTCTTTGTTATGACATTTAAGCTTTAGCTACTCAGATTAATGGTTCAGCATGTTTGGTTAATAACTAACAGATCTAAAGACATATAAAAATTTACTAAAAAATGCTGAAAAGTAGCACTTTCTGTAATACTTCTGTTAGGTGGATAAACTTTCCTTGCAAAGTCTCCAGTATTAGAAAATGCACATGTTCCAAAGGAATTTAATTTATCTGTGGGAACATAAGGGTATCCAGATTGGGTTTAGTTTGGTTTAGAAGGGGTCATGGTACCAGGGATATTGTAGCTGATGTTAGATGGATCTTGGCTGAAAGCAGGGAATACCAGAGGAATGTCTATCTGTGTTTCATTGATTATGCAAAGGTCTTTGACTGTGTGGATCATAACAAACTGTGGCTGACTCTGAGGAGAATGGGAATCCCAGAACACTTGATAGTTCTAATGTGAAACTTATACTTGGACCAGGAGGCAATCATCAGAACAGAGCAAGTGAACACTGCATGGTTCAAAATTGGGAAGGGCGTACGCCAGGGATGCATCCTATCTCCATGCTTTTCCAACCTGTATGCAGAGCAGATCATCCAGGAGGCTGGGCTCTATGAGGAGATATGTGGGGTCAAGATTGGTGGAAGATCTATCAACAATCTGCATTATGCAGATGACACAACCCTGCTTGCTGAAACTGAGGAGGACCTGAAGCCCTTGCTGCAGAGAGTCAAGGACTGCAGCCTCCAATATGGATTGAGGCTCAATGTCAAGAAGACAAAGATTCTCACCACTGGACCAATTGGCAGCATCAGGATGGATGGTGAAGAGATTGAGATTGTTCACAGCTTTAGTTTGCTTGGCTCCCCAGTCAACAGTCTTGGCACCAGTAGCCAGGAAATTAAAAGGTGTATTGTTATGGGAAAGTCTGCTGTTAGGGACCTCTCCAAAGTACTGAAGAGCAATGGTGTCTCTCTGGAGACTAAGGTGTGTCTGATACAGGCATGGTCTTTGCAATCACTTGTTATGCATCAGAGAGTTGGACAATGACCAAGAAGGACAGAAGGAGAATTGATGCCTTTGAGCTGTGGTGCTGGATAGTACCATGGACTGCTAGGAAAACAAACAGATTTCTCCTAGAAAAGGTTAAACCGGGTGGCTTCTTGGAGGCAAGGAGTCTGAGGCTCCGTCTAACATATTTTGGACATGTGAGGAGAGACCGGTCCTTGGAGAGGGACATCATGCTTGGTAGGGTGGAGGGACAGCGCAGGGTGGAGGGAAGGCCCTCTATGAGGTGGATTGATTCATTGACTGGGTTAATTGAGTTGAGAGTATCAGAGACAGTGAGATTGGCACAGGACAGAGCAGAGTTTAGGTCTGTTGTACATAGGGTTGCTATGAGTCGCAAGCAACTCGACGGCACATAGCAACAACAACAACAACTAATCCTGTAAAGTTTTTATTCTGTGGAAGATATTACTGCATACCGCCGAGCCAGAACTGACCCATAGCTGACCTTGCAGTGGGTTTTCAGGGACAGTTAATTGCATGGGAGGAGAATGCTCAACCTTCTCTAGCAGGTGGGTTTGAACTGTGTGCCTTCAGGACTGTAACGCAGCTTCTTGCCATCAGAGATCTCTGTGGAAGATATTTAGAGTTGAGATGTACAAAAGGGAAAATGTCTTGTACATCATATTGGTCAATAATATGATTTCCCACCTGATATTTTCTTCCTCAAAATACCTTAATTTGCCTATTTTTTAATTCTGGGCACAGTAGAAGGTACTGAAAAGATAATACTGGGCAAGTAAAGCAATTATAGACTATGTATTCCTAAAATTTTATCTAGCATAACATACAGATATTAAACAACTTCTAAATACTACATTTTTGTGGCATGTGATATGAAACAAAAGTTCAAAATAAGTTCAATAGAAATACCATAAAGAGAATGATAGATGTGAATGTCTTATCTTTTAATCATTGTTGTTTAATGTGCCATCAAGTTGACTGCAACTCAGTGACCCTATGCACAACATCTCTGATCTTCACCCTGTCTTTAGCCAATCTCGTTGGTTCTGACACACCTCCCTCCATTACCCCACTTATTGCGTCATTCCATCTCATCCAGGGTTTTCCCCTCCTGTGCTGTCATTCCACCTTTCCAAGCATGATATCCTTCTCCCAGGATTGGTCCCTCCTGGCAACATGCCCAAAGTATGCCAGACAGAGCTTCAAAATCCTTGCTTCCAAAGAGCAACTTGGTTTCCTCCTCTCCTGGACTGACTTGTTTATTCTCTTACAAGTTTATAGTATGTTCAGTACTCTTCTCCAGCACCACAACTAAAAGACCTCCATTCTTATTCTGATATATGTAGTCATTATCCATTTCTCTGATGCATAGCAAGTAATTGCACTGCTAATGGTCTGGATCAGGTGCACCTTAGTCTCTAGGCTGACATTGTTTCTCCTTAGCACTCTGGGGATGTCCCTGACAACAGGTTTGATCATACTTCCATTTGTTTATCCTACCTCACTAATAGGTTCCGATCGCTACAAATAAAATTATCCATAAAATTACAAGTAAAAATAATTTATAAACTCAAATTCATGAAGTTTACAGTCTAATTAAGGAGATATGGTTGGAATACTTATGAAAAAATCTATTAACATTTTATCAAGTAAATATTAAAGAATAGGACAGAAGAAATAAGGAGTGTAAAGACTGAGGAGAGCTTCAGATAGAAAGTTTATATGAGAAAAATTAGAAAGACATAAAAGACAAGCTAGTTTCATTTTTTATTCTCCCTCTGAATTCTCATTCTCTCTGTCTCTGTCTCTGTCTCAGAAGTCCTATATCCATTTATGCATGGTTACTTCAGCTTAGTGCTCTGGAGGAATTCATTTGTATCCAGATCTCTCCAACTCAGAAGTTAACTCCCTCCACTGGACCATCTCATAGAGCAGTGCACTCGTGCACTTGTCCTGGCAGCCTAATATTATTTCAATACCCTTTCCCCACCCTATAGGGAGCCTTACAATAGTGGGTACATTTATTGTAAATCCAAACACAATCTTTTTACACAAAGTGCTTGGAGGGACAGACCCAAGAGATTTAACAGACCATTGATACTGTCTGTATATCATTAGTTCTATCAGTGTTTGTCTGAATAAGAGGTTGCTATTTTTACAGGTTATTTCTCGGAGTCAAAACGTTTCTTTCGTAGCTATTTTCCACAGCCAACAAAAGTAGTTGTTTTGTTTTGTTTGTTTTAATCTTTCCCTCAGGAGCAGCAACCACTTCCTAAAAATATACTTCTTGAAACTCTATGAACTTTGATAAATGTTGATAGTTATTTAGGGGCTTCAGGTCTTTTGTTCATAGGGTTGCTATGAGTCATAATTGACTTGAAGGCAATCAACAACAACAACAACATTGATTCATAACCAACTCATCATTCATCTTTCTGTTAGAAAATAACACCCTGCTTTTTGGAAAGGTGGAGGGTCAGAAAAAGAGAGGACAGCCTCAATGAAATGGGTTGATGGTTACTGCAACAGTGGGCTAAAGTATATCAGAGATAATAAGTATGACACGAGATAAGGCAAGGCTGAGACTGTGAATCACTGTGTATCAGTTGACTTGACAGCACCTAATAATAACAAGAATTCTCTAAAACTCTCTGCATTTTTACCCATTCTCTCTTTATTTTTCAGATTCCACACACTCTATAGACCTTATCCTGCTCTAATTTTTCCCAATTGTTTGTAACTTGTGCACAGTCTACTCAAAGCTCAGAAGTTCTTTTGATGAACTTTGCTCTTGGTTTTCTTTATTAAACTACTGATTGCTGTGTCATCTTGCACGCACAATGGTGCTACTAGTCTGTTATTAATTTGTCTGTCCACAAAAATCTTTATTCTTATCAATTATGTGGTTACTCATGAATTTTCCCACTTTCAGTCCTAAATAATAGCAGTCCCTTAGGCAGCACCAATATGGAGTGTATCATTCTTTTTCCCCAACTGAGTTTGGAAACTCAACATTCTTATAAACTAAATTTATACCAGGAATGTGGATGAGACTTGCTTTCCTTGGAGAGGTATCTTTTTGTACATTTAGTTTCTTGGTGAAAGAAGGTCCGAGTATTATGGCTTCTCTATCCTGATACAAGCAAACCAGGATAGAGACAACAAGAGTTCCGCACTCTTTCTGTGTATTTCCTTGGGTATTTTTTGCCCTCTAAGTGGTACTTACATGGAAAAATGCCCGTCAAAGGCTGAAACCATAGCTTTAGTCTCAGAGCCAGGAGGGAGAATTCATCTTGGGTGTGCATCCTTCTGCCTCTACCAAATATTCCATAACACGGAGTTAGTGGGAGAGGTGGGAGAATTGTCACTCAGATGATTCAGAATCTTGCTATTTGTATATACATACTGGAGAACAAATACTTGGACAACTGACTGGAAGATAGGTAGATCGATAAATAGATAGATAGATAGATAGATAGATAGATAGACAGATAGATAGAAGCATCAAGGTGGATGGTAAAGAGATTGAGATTGTTCACAACTTTAGTTTGTTTGGCTCCACAATCAATACTCTTGGCACAGGCAGCCAGCAAATTAAAAGAAATATTGCAATGGGAAAGTCTGCTGTTAGGGACTTCTCTAAAGAAATGAGCAACAGTGTGTTTCTGGAGCTAAGGTGCGTCTGGTACAGGCCATGGTCATTGCAATCACTTGTTGTGTGTCAGAGAGCTGGACAATGACCAGAGAGGATAGAAGAATTGATGCTTTTGAGCTTTGGTGTTGGAGAAGAGGGTTGAGGGTACCATGGACTGCTAAGAAAACAGACTCATCCTGGAGAGGGTTAAACCAGGCTGCTCCTTGGAGGCAAGGATTCTGAGGCTTTGTCTGACATACTTTGGTCATGTTGTAAGGAGGAACCAGTTCTTGGAGAAGGTCATCATGCTTGGGAGGATGGAGGGCAGGCACAGGAGGGGAAGGCCCTCTGGGAGGTGGTTTGATTTGGTGTCTGGGGCAATTGGGATGAGTGTGTCAGAGAGAATGAGATTGGCACAGGACAGAGCAGAGTTTAGAGCTGTTGTGCATAGGGTCAATATGAGTCACAAGTGACTTGACGACACATAGCAAACAACAACAAGAACAAATATATATATATTTTCTCATTAAAAAGAAGTGATCTTAAGGAGTATGGAAATTATTGTACAATACCACCTGTATCAGATGCAAGCAAGATCCTGCTGAAGATTATAAAGAAGTAATTGGAACAGTACATTGACAGAAAACTATCAAACATATTAGCTGTGTTTAGAAGCCTTTGTGACACTAGAGATATTACTGCCAATGTCTGATGGATTTTTGCAGAAAGCAGAGAGTACCAGAGGAATATCTCCCTTTGTTTCATTGACTGTTTTTGCACAAAAGCATTTGACTGTGTGAGTCTCAACAAATTTTGGCTAACCTTGTGGAGAATGGGTGTCCCAGAACACTTGATTGTGTTTATGTGAAACCTACACTTGTAATAGGGACCCATCCTCAGAAGAGAGCAGGGAAACACAGGATGGTTCAAAATCAGGAAGAGTGTGTCTGGGATGCATCTTATCTACATATCTTTTCAATCTATATACAGAACAGATTATTCGTGAGTCTGGGCATTATGAGAAGAATTGTGGAATTAGGATTGGAGGAAGATTTATCAACAGTCTTCGTTATGCAGATGACACAACCCTGCTTGCTGAAACTAGGAGGACCTGAAGCTCTTGCTGCGGAAGGTCAAGGACCGCAGCCTTCAATATGAAATGAAGCTCAACATTAAGAAAGCAAAGATTCTCACCAATTGGCAGCATTATGATGGATGGAGAAGAGACTGAGGGTGTTAACTGTTACAGCTTGCTCAGCTCCACAATCAACATTCTTGGCACCACCAGTCAGGAAATCAAAAGATAAATTGCATTACGTAAATCTGCTGTCAGGGACCTATCTGGAGTACCAAGAAGCAACGATGTCACTCTATAGACTAAGGTGATGAGATTAGAGATCCAGGCCATGGTCTTCATAATTACTTGCTGTGCATCAGAGAGCTGGACAATGACTAATGATGACAGAAGAATTGATGTATTTGAGCTGTGGTGCTAGAAAGAGCCTTAAACATGTCATGGACTGCCAAGAAAACAAATAGATCTGTGTTGGAGAGGGTGAAACCGAGTTTTTCTTGAAGGCTAGGATTTTAAAGCTCTATCTCACATACCTTGAGCATGTGGCCAAGAGGGACCTATCCTTGAAGAGGGATATAATGCTCGGAAGGGTAGAGGGACAGTACAAGAAAAGAAGACACTGGATGAGAAGGATTGATACAGTAACTAGAGCAATGGAGGAGGTATGTCAGAGTCTGTAAGACTGGCTCAGGAGAGGACAGGCTTCAGATCTGTTGTTCATAGGGTCATTATGAGTCAATTCAATGGCATATAACAACAGTAACAACAACATTTACTTACTAGATTACATGGAAGACATTTTAAACCATTTTCTATACATGGATAGCAGGCAAAGGATGGGCAACCTCCTCTCACATGATTAACTGCTTCTGAAATCTGCTAGAAGGACAGGTATGAGTCAGTGACACTTCCACAGCACACAACAACAATAACAAAATACATGCATTGTGCTATTTTCAAATGTTAAAGTAAATTTTTAGAAATAATTTCACTAATCATTATTTTTCTAGAGTTCCTATCAAGATTTTAATCCCATAATTATAGGAACTCTGTCTCCTGTCTACTCTACTCCTGATGGACATTCAGATTTCCCTTCATTTTGGCACATTATTAAATAAATTATTCTTCTATGAAGAGTTTTGTGCATGTCTTCTGATAAACAAATGTACACACATGTACATACATACACACATATATATATATATTAATATATGCATATACTCACTTATATGTACCTTTCTTCTTCATATTCTTCTTCCTGTCATCCTTATTCATTGTCCAGCTGTCAAATGCACAGAAAGCAATTGGAAGACTATGGCCTGGACCAGATGCACCTTAGTCTCAAAAATGACATCATTGCTCTTTAGACCTCAGGAGAGGTACTTGACAGTAGATTTCCCCAGTGCAAATAATCTTTTGATTTCCTGAGTGCTGGTGCCAATAGTGTTGATTTTAGATGTAAGCAAAATGAATTCATTAACAATCACAATCCTTTCTCCATTTACCAGGATATTATGTATTGGTCCAGTGGGAAAGAGCTTTGTTTTCTCGATGTAGAGATGAAGTTCATATTGAAGACTGCAGTCTTTAACCTCTTGTAGCAAATGCTTCAAGTCCTCTACAATTTCCACAAGCAAGGTTATGTCATCTGCATAACACAGGTTGTTGATGAATCTGCATCTAAACCTGAAGCCACATTCTTCTTCATAAAGTCCAGTTACATGAATGATCTCTTCCACATATACATTGAAAAGTGTGGAGAGAGGATATAACCCTTTTGCACTCCTTTCTTGGTTTTGAACCAGCCAGTCTTCCCTTGTTCTGTTTGGACACCAACTTACTGGTCTAGGTACAGGTTTCATAAGAGCACAATTAGGTGTTATTGAGATCTTTGTTCTCAATATTAGCTACAATTTGTTATAATACACACAGTCAAATGCATTTACATATTTGATAAAATGCAAATAGATGTGTTTCTGGTATTCTCTTCTCTCAGCCATGATCCATTTAACTGAAAATCCCATGGATGGCGAAAAGAACAAACGGATACAGAGAGAGTGCAGCCAGGATGCTCTTAGAGGCAAGAATACAAGGCCTCACCTCACATAATTTTGGCATGTTGCTAGGGGGTGCTACTCCTTGCTGCAAAAGGTCAAGGCCTGCAGCCTTCAACATGGATTGAAGCTCAACACCAAGCAAATAAAGACTCTCACTACTGGACCGATTGGCAGCATCATGGTAGATGATGAAAAGATTGAGATTGTTAACAGCTTCAGTTTGCTTGGCTATCCAATCAACACTTTTGCCACCAGCAGCAAAGAAATTAAAAGACAAATTGCACTGAGAAAGTCTGATGTCAAAGACCTCCCCAAAGTACTGAAGAGCAATAAGGTCATTCTGGAGTCTAAGGTGTGCCTGATCCAGGTCATAGTCTTTGAAATTATGTGCTATGCATCAGAGAGTGGGACAATGACAAGGGATGATAGAAGGAGAATCGATGCCTTTGAGCTGTGGTGCTGAAAAAGAGTATTGACTCTACTATTGACTGTTAGGAGAACAAACAAATTCATCCTAGAAAGGGTAAAATCAGGCTGCTTCTTAGACACAAGGATTTTGAAGCTTTGCCTGATATGCTTTGGACATGTTGCAAGCAGGGACCAGTCTTTGGAGAGAGATATCATGCTTGGAAGGTTGTAGGGACAGCTTAAGAGAGGAAGACTCGATGAGAGGGATTGATTTAGTGACTTGGGTAATGGAGGTAGGTGTGTCAGAGAAAATAAGATTGCCACAGGATAGAGCCATGTACAGAGTTGTATGTAGGATTATATGAGTCGCAAGTGACTCAATGACTGACACATAACAACAGCAACAACATGCCTTTAAGTTGGGGTGCTGGAGAAAACTATTGAATATACTATAGATGGCCAAGAGAATAAAAATAGTTCTATCCTGGAGATAACAAAACCAGTTTGTTTCTTGGACTCAAGGATTTTGAAGATTTTTCTCACAGATTTAGGGCATGTCACTAGAAGAGACTAGTCCTTGGAGAAGGACACCATGCTTGGAATTGTACAGAGTAAGTATTGAAGAGCAAGACCTTAGATGAGATGGTTTACACAGTAACTGTACAATGGTGTTTGGTATGTCAGATATGGTGAAGTTGACTCAGGATAGGGCAAGGTTCAGAGCTATTGTTCATAGGTTCACAATGAGTCAACAGTAAATAACAACAATAACATTGAGAAGAATAGGAATTCTAGACACTTAATGTGCTTATAAGAATTCTATACCTAGATCAATAAGCTATTGTCTGAATGAAACAAGGTGACACTGAATAGTTTAAAATCAGAAAAGGACATGCATCAGGATTGTATTCTTTCTCCGTACCTATTCAATCTCTACTATAAGCAAAACCATTTGGAATGTGGCATCAGAACTACAGGAGGAATCATCAATAATCTGTGGTGTGCAGATGACACAACTTTAGTTGCTGAACATTAAAAGGTCTTGAAACACTTGCTACAGAAGATCCAACACTGAAGCATTCAATATGGATTTCATCTCATTGTCAAGTAAACAAATTCTCCCCACTAACCCAATAGGTGACATCATAATAAATCAAGAAAATATTCAAACTGTCAATAACTTCATCATACTTGGATCTACAATCAGTATACACTTGGTACAAGCAGTCAGGAGATCAGGGGATATAGTACACTTAGAAAGTCTGCAGTCATGGGCCTCTCCAAATTAATGATGTAGAGTATATTTAATTCAGATTAAGGTCTTTCAATCATTTGTTATGCTGCTGAGAGCTTGTACATTGAATAAGGATGATGAGAAAATTGACACCTTTGAAACTGTGGTGTTTGTAAAGAATACTGACTATCACATGGATTTACAAAAGAAGAAACAGGTATGTCTTAGAGAAAGTGTAGCCAGAATGCTCCTTGGAGGCAAGGATGGTGAAGCTTCATCTCCCACACTTTGGAAATGATGCGATGAAAGGTTGTTCCTTAGATTAAGACATCATACTTGGAAAGGTGGAGGGACAGCAAAGAACAGGAAGACTGTCAACCAGGTGGACTGGCATAGTGACTGTAGCTATGGGTTTTAGTGTTTCAGAGAGATTGTGAGGTTGGCACTGTATCAGACATTGTTTGGATCTGTTGTTTGTGGGGCCACTAAGAGTTGTACTCAACTTGATGTCAACCAACAGCAACAAAAAATTCAATCTTGGTGTCAACCAAACAATCCTAGAACATGTATTAGTTCACAAAATCAAAAGCATCAGAATTGGAGAAAAACTCATTAAAACCTGAGAGAAACATAGATGACACAACCTTGCTTCCTGGTGGCAAAGAATTCTTGACTTATTAAATGATGAAGATTAAAGACTGTAACTTTCAGTATAGATTACACACCACATAACAAAATGGAATATTTTGATGACTGGGCCAGAGAACATCTTGATAATAAGGAGAAAATTTTGTTGTTGTTGTTGTTGTTGATTGCCTTCAAGTCTAGCACAACTCATAGCAACCCTATGAACAAAAGGCCTGAAGCCTCTCTACAACTATTAATATTTATTAAAGTTCATAGAGTTATTTAGGAATATTACTTAGGAAGTGGATGCCACTTCTGCTTCCAAACCTGCCATAGTATGTTATTGTTTTTATGTGTCATTGAGTCACCTGCGATGTATAGCGATCCTATGTACAGCAGCTCTGAACCCTTCCCTGTCTTGAACCAGCCTCACTAACTTTGACACACCAACCCCCATTGCCCCAGTCACTGTAACAATGCATCTCATCCAGAGTCTCCTTCTCTTGTGCTGGTTTTGCACCCTTCTGAGCATAATGCACTTCTCCAAGGACTCATCTCTCTTGGCCACATACCCAAAGTAAGTGACAGGAGATTCAAAATCCTAGCCTCCAAGGAGAGACTTGGTTTCACACTGTCCAAGACAGACCTATTTGTTTTCTTGGCTGTCCATTGTATGTTCAAGACTCTTCTGCAGCACCACAACTTAAAGGAAAATGGGGATCTCAGAGCACTTGATCGTGCTTATATAAAAGCTATATTTGGACCAAGAAGCAGTCCTCAGAACAGAGCAAGGAAACACTGCATGGTTCAAAGTCAGGAAAGGAGTGTGTTCGGGATGCATCCTGTCCCCATACCTTTTCAATCTGTATGCAGAAAAGAACATTCCAGAAGTAGAGCTTTATGAGGAGTGTGGCCTCAGGATTGGAGGAAGGCTCATCAACAACATATGATATGCAGATGATACAGCCCTGATTGCTGAAACTTAAAAAGATCTGAAGCACACACAGCTAAACGTCAAGGGCTGTGGTGTTAATATTGATTAAGGTTCAGCATCAAGAAGACAAAGTGTCTCACCACTGGGCTAGTTATCAGCACCATACTAGATAGAGAAGCGATTGAGGTTGTTAACAATTACAGCTTACTCGGATCCACAATCAACACTCTTAATACCAGCAATCAGGATATCAAAAGATGAATTGCATTGGAAAAACCTTCTGTCATGGACCTCTCCAGTGTGCTGAGCAAAGATGTCAGTTTAAGTACAAAGATGTGCCTAATCCAAGCCATGGTCTTCTCATTTACTTAGTATGCTTCACAGAGTTGGACAATGACTAAGGATGACAGAAGATTAACAGATGCCTTTGAGATTATCAATCTACAATCTACACTTATGCATGCAGCAGTCAGGAAATTAAAGGATATACTGCACTAGGAAAGTATACAACAAAAGGGATCTTTGAAGTACTAAAAAAACACAGATGTTAATTTGAGGGTTAGGTGTGACTGAACAAAGCCATTTTTAATTATTTTTAATTCCCTTATATGCATATGAGTGTTGGACAATGAATAAGAAAAATTGAAGAAGAAATGATATTTATTAGAATATTGACTATTCCCTGTCAAAATAATCAACAAAAATTTACAGTTTGTTTTTCATGCATTCATTCATATACATTTTCTTGCCTAAACTCCAGATTCAGTTTGTAATCTTTATCCTTTTTCTATCTTGTTAATTTTCATGCATAAAATTTCTAACCATTCATTCCTTTCAAATTATTCTTCCCTTCACCTACTTTAGTGCAGTGTTGATTAAATATCCATTTATTTTTCTGTTCATCCCTGTATCCATTCTATTATTATAACAGTGGTCTTATGCAGTATTTGGTCTATAGTTACCAAGATTTTTCGTGAATATGATCCAGTCTCATTTCATGTTGTCTAGTGTTTTACAACTTCATTGTTTTTCAATGGTATATAATATTCCATTGTATATATGTAAATCCTGGAATCCAGGTTGGGAAGTTGTCTGGAGCAGCTGGATTTTACAGAGGTTAGTTTTCTGGTTCTGGTGAGTATTAGGGTAGAATGTTTACTCTCCATTGAGCTGATTTTATTCAGCCTCCTATTTAAAAAGACATTTAGTCACCAGTATGGGGCTGGAATCCAGATTGGGAGGTTGTCTGGAGCAGCTACATTTTACAGAGGTTTGTTTTTTCGTTCTGGTGAGGATTAGGGTGGAATGTAAACTTGCCTTTGGGTGAGAGTTTATTTTATTTGGCCTCCTATTTAAAAACCATCAGGCCTGGTTTTAATAATTTTGGGTCAAGCATTCTTCTAAGTGGTATAACACTAGTCTGTCCATTTACTGTACAGAGGTAACTTGTTGCTGTGATGCTAAACATTACACTACTGATGTATCAAATGCAATAATGGTTAGCTATGGTGGGCAGTGTTTGGTGGAGCTCCCCAATTAAAACAAGCTTTAAAGCAGGAGTGGCATCCACTTCCAAATTAGCTCTCCTCTGGAAACTCTATGAACTTGAAGAAATGATGAAAGTTATACAAGTGTTCAGGTCTTTTGTTCATAGGGTTGCTATAAGTTGTCTACAACTCAATGTCACTTAACACCAACAACAACAATGAGAGAGCTTGGTTCTCACTGCTTTTGTTCAAACATTCTTCTAAGTGGTATAGCACTGGTTTTTCCATTTTCTTTACAGAGATAACGCATGGTTGCTGTGAGGCTAAACATTGTGACACTGATGTGTCAAATGTGATAATGGTCAGCCATAGTGGATTGTGTTTGGTGGAGCTCCCAGATTCAAACAAGCTTGGAAGCAGAAGTGGCATACACTTCCAAAATAGCTTGCCTCTGGAAATTCTACGAACTTGAATATAAGGAGATTGAAACTTTGTCTCATATACTTCGGATATTTTTTCAGGAAGAACCAGTGTTTAGAGAAGGAGGAAGTCAATAGAGGTTCAACAACAACAACAACAAAAAGAATACATTTACTGAAGACTGACATAGTGTCTGTAAGAATGAACTCAAACAAACAATGAAGATGATGATGGCTCAAGACTGAGCATTAACTGATTCTGTTTATCATTAGGATTACTGAGTCAGTAACACATCAATGGGAGTTAACAACAACATTTTATGAAAATGAATTTAAGATGCTTTAAGTATGTGGTCTCACATCCTCCCTCTGTCCTTCCTTCATTTCCTCCTTTCCTCTTTCCTCTCTCATTTCCAGAGAGTACTCACCAACCTGTAGCTGACTCTCCAGAAGTTCTCTTGAGGCTGTAAATTGTATGGAAGGAAATCGCTCATCTTTCCTTCATGGAGTAGTTGGTGGATACAAATTCCCTGGCGTTGGGTTGGGATGTGGCAGAAAAGTAAAATGATAGCATTTTACTTCAAGTACAAAACCAAAATTTAGATTAACTACTATATTCTAAGTACCTAACAGGCATTTATTTCTACCACCTCTATTTTAGAGATTAGAATGCTCAGATCCAGGAAAGATAGAAATTTGACTAATGGCAAGATTTCTGTGAGTTGGAATTGATTATATGGCAATGGATTTTTGTTGCTGTTTACTTGCTGTAGTCTGAAAATTCCTCACTAAATTCTCATGAGTAGAGTAGAACCAATCAAAATGTCCTTTCTAACTTATTTTATAGGTGCCCATTCCCAAGAATGGTGATCAAACACAGTGTGGAAATTATTGAACGATATTATTAATATTACATGCAAGCAATGTATTTATGAAGATCACCTCAAAATGCTAGAGCAGTACATTGCTTGGTTTCGAAGAGGCTGAGATACCAGGCATGTGATTGCTGATATCAGATAAATACTGGCTAAAATCAGAGAATATCAAAAGAATGCCTGTTTGTGTTTTATCTAATATGTAAAGGCATTTGACTGTGTGGATCATAATAAACTATGGCTAACATTGAGAAAAATAGGAATCTCAGAATATTTAATTATACTCATATGAAACCTATATTGAAACCAAGAATGTCTTGTCCAAACAGAACAAGGCAATACTGTGTTGTCAAAAATCAGGCAATATGCACTTCAGGGTTGTTTCCATTCTCTACATATATTCATGTTACATGCTGAGCAAATAATCCAAGAATTTTGACATTATTAGGAAGACTATGGCATCCAAATTGAAGGAAGCCTCATCCATAAATTGTAATCACACAACCTTGCTTGCTAGAAGTGAGGTGGACTTGAAATGCTTGCTACAAGAGATCAATCACTACAGCCTTCAACATGGATTGCATCTCAACATCAAGAAGACAACAATCCTCCATACTGAACAATAAGCAACATCTTGATAGTTTAGACGTTCTGAGATATCCATTTTCAATATTATCCCTAATTATAATACAAATACCTTTGCAAAATCAATAAAACACGAGTCAACGTCTTTCTAGTAATTTCAATTTTCAGGCAAGATCTATCCGACACTGGCAATGATATTCCTACTGCCAAAGCCCCTTCTGAAACTTGTCTATATATTGTATTTAAAATAATCTTCATCAGGGACCTCTGATGGTCTACTGGCAAGAAGTTGTGCTGTAATCCCAAAGGCTCACGGTTCTTATCCACCAGATGCTCCACTGGAGAAAGATGGGCAATCTCCTCCTGTGCCAGTTGAATCTGATTCAGTGGTACACAAGAAAATCAAACTAATCTTCAGGAAGATTTTATTAACATGTGATATTAATGATGTTGTTGTTGTTGTTATGTGTCGAGTCACCTGCAACTCATAGCGACCCTATGTACAACAGCCCTAAACTCCGCTCTGTCCTGTGCCAATCGCACTGTCTCTGAAACTCCCATCCCAATTATCCCAGTCACTGAATCAATCCACCTCATAGAGGGCCTTCCTCTCCTGCACTGTCCCTCCACCCTCCCAAGCATGATGTCCCTCTCTAAGGACCGGTCTCTCCTCACTACATGTCCAAAGTAAGTTAGATGGAGCCTCAGAATCCTTGCCTCCAAGGAGCCACCCGGTTTAACCCTCTCCAGGAAAAATCTATCTGTTTTCCTAGCAGTCCATGGTATTCTCAATACTCTTCTCCAGCACCACAGCTCAAAGGCATCAGTTCTCCTTCTATCCTCCTTGGTCATTGTCCAACTCTCTGATGCATAACAGGTGATTGCGAAGACCATGGCCTGTATCAGATGCACCTTAGTCTCCAGAGAGACACCACTGCTCTTCAGCACTTTGGAGAGGTCCCTAATAGCAGACTTTCCCATGGCAATGCGCCTTTTAATTTCCTGGCTGCTGGTGCCAAGACTGTTGACTATGGAGCCAAGCAAACTAAAGCTGTGTACAACCTCAATCTCTTCACCATCCATCCTGATGCTGCCAATTGGTCCAGTGGTGAGAATATTTGTCTTCTTGACATTGAGCCTCAATCCATATTGCAGGCTGCAGTCCTTAACACTCTGCAGCAGGCGCTTCAGGTCCTCCTCAGTTTCAGCAAGCAGGGTTGTGTCATCCTAGTGTTTGATAATTTCTAGTATTTGTTTAATTACCCTTCCTGGGAATGGGAACAAAGATGGATCTCTTCCAGCAAGTTAGCTACCTAGCTGTTTTCCATAACTTTTGGCAGAGCTGCATTTTTTTCTGGATACACCTCAATTCGTATTCCACCAATCCTTGGGAAATTTTTTTTTAGTAATAACTGAAACCTTTGATATGGGTTACATATGAGCATGAAGGACCAAAAATCCTCGCCAGTGCTTGTTTTAGTAGCACATATAGAAAAGTGGAACGATACAGAGAAGATTAGAATGGCCTCTGTACAAGGATGACTTTCAAATTGATGAAGTATTCAATACTTTTAAATCCAGACAAGGCAAGTTGATCTCCCTTTTCCTGCAGGGGGGAGCTCCTCAAAATAGACCAGTCTTCTTACCTACCCAAAACAGGCTAGTCTTCTCACCCACCCAGGACCAGAGAAGACTTCAGGTAGTGTGATTTCCCCTTATTTTCCCTGGAGTATTGAACTCCTAAGCCAAGGTAGGTTTTTCCATAAATCTGAGGACCAGAGAGGATTTTATGGAGGTGGTGAGTTGCCCTCCCCTGTACTGGAGCAGTGAGTTCCCTAACCCAAGCAAGTATTTCTACCAGCTCCAGGGCCAGAGAAGACTTCAGGCAGGTTGTTCCTAGCCTCAGTAGAAGACACTGGTACACCATGAACACTGACCACTTGGGAAGTGGACTTAGGGAGGAAAAGACTGGAGGAAAAAAGGTCCCAGACACCATTTCTGGACATTCCAATCTCTCCTCAGAAGCTTTGTCTTCTCAGGAGAGAAAAACAAAATCTGCCACTCCATTCACTTCATATAATGTCATAGAAGTAGCAGACAAAAGCAAATATTATGGGAAAAAAAAGAAATAATCTTTTAAAAAAGGAGAGCTGATCAAGGAAGAGCTCAAAGAATACCTCAGATACAGGAACACAGAAGAAATATGTCGACATTGAGTTCTAAGAACTGATACTTGAAGTTATAAATGTTGTGGGGGGGAAGAGTAGAATCTATAAGTAAAGGGGAAAAAACGAAATGGAAAAAGACCCACCCCTCACAAGACAGAGAGAATTCAACCAGCACAACACTAGAAACAACATAAAAGCATAGAAATACAATCCAGAGTATCAGGACTGAAATGTTGACAGTAATTAACATGTTGGGGGCACAAAAAATGTAAAGAAAAGATAGAACAGAGAATCATGAGTTAAAAAACAAGAATCTCAATGAGAACTTACGACAGGGGAAAAATCAATGAGAAGACAGTAAAAGAATGAAGAGAACATTAAAATCATGCAGGATGACATCAAATGAAACAGCATAGACATGATTGGAATTACAGAACAGCAGGGTAAAAATAAAAAGCATGGAGATAATTATGGATGAGGTGCTAGAAGGAAAACTTTTTAGGCATCGTTAAAAAATTGGAAATACATATTTAAGAAGCTTAGTAAACATCAAACAGCCTAGATCCTAGAAAAAAAATCACAACATATCATTGTCAGAATCATCAAAATAAAAAATAAATATGGAATAATGAAAGCAGAGCAAGAAAAACCAAAGTCACTTACAAAGAAGAACCAATTACATTAAGCTCTGACTTCTCAGCATAATCCATGTGGAAAAAAATACATTGGAAAAACATATATAGAAAGCTAAAAGAAAACAATTGTCAGCCAAAGATATTATACTCAGCAAAGCTGTCTATCAAATAAAAAGCAGAAATTAGACCATTTACAGAAAAGCAGGAATTTAAGGAATTCATGAAAACAAGACCAATACTATGAGAATTACTAAGCAAAGTCCTTCATAAAGAGACAGCAGAGGAAAGTGCCTGAACTAAAGTAATGAACAACACAGAAAAAAAGGATTGCAGCAAAGTGGCAATGATAAATAATCACACTCAGTGTGAAAGGCTTAAATGCATCAACTAAGAGGGAAAGAGTAGTGGAATGGATCAGAAAACAAGGCTCATCAATATGCTGCCTACATTTAAGAAACAAGGAGAAAGACAAAATAATCAAAGGGTGGAAAAAATATACCAAGCAAATGGCTTCCAGAAGAAAGCTGGAGTGGCAATACTAATTTCTAATAAAACAGACTTCTGGATAAAACCCATCATAAGAGAGAAAGAAGCACATTACACACTAATTAAAGGCACAATAGAGTAAGAGGACATATATTTAGTTAACATTTACATACCTAATGATAGATTTGTAAAGTACATAGAACAACAGTTGACAGACTTGAGGAGAGAAACAGCACCATAATAGTCATAGAAGACTTCAACACATTACTCTCTCCAAAGGACACGTCAATTCAAAAGAAAAGAGTAGATATATAATGAACATTGTACTGGAACCGATGAGGGGCAGAACTGTCTGAAAGGAAAGTATGATTGGTCATTATATTTATGAAAACAATCTGGAACAAAATGGCATTGCAAAAGGGACAAAGGTAGGAAGAAGAGAAGGATAAAAGGGAAATGCGCAACAATGAATGAATGAAAACCCAAAATTTCTGTGAACTTTTGTTAATTAAAAAGAAATCAAGAAAGACACAGAAGAGCTAAACTATACAATTAGCTAGCTTAACCACATAGATCTATTCAGGGTCCTTAACCAAACAAAATTTAAACTTATTTATTTTCAAGTGCACACAATACCTTCTGCAGAATTGACCACGTACTAGAATACAAAGCAAGAAAACTTTGAAATAATACAAAATATCTTCTTAGACCACAGTGACATAAAGGTAGAAATTAACAAGAGGATAAAGGAAAATAGAATCCCCACTTGGAAGTTAATAACAGTTTGTGAACTACTGGATTATAAAAGAAATAAAATCTGAAATAAAAATATATTTGATGAATGAAAATGTATCATATCAAAACCTGGAGGATAAAAAACCAAAACAAAAACATCCAGGAAATGGCTAAGGAAGTCATCAAGGATTAGATCATAGTAATAAGGAAACATATTAAAATTAAATAATGAAAGGAGCAAAATAAGCTACTTAACTCAAAACCTCCAGGATAATTAAAAAAGAACAACAGATTAATGACACAGTCTGTAGAGAAAGGAAATTATAAAGATAAGGATTGAATCCAACAGTTTAGAAAACAGGAAAATGATTGAAGCCATCAACAAAATGAGGAGCTGGTTCGTCAAAAGAGTTAATAAAACAGACAAACTACTGGGAAACTTAAAATAAGAAAAGACAAAAACAAGAAATGAAAAAGGTGACATCACAACACACCAGATGCAAAGAAATGGACAATATCAGAATATTATGAAATGCCATAGTCTAATAAGCCTGAAAACTTAAAGGAAATAGGTAAATTCCTAGTAACCCACACCCTACCAAAATTGACACAGACAGGAAGTGGAACGCTTGAACAGAACTACCACAAAAGAAGAAATTGATCAGATCATGAAAAGTCTTCCTTCCAGTAACAGTCCTGGCCCCTATGACTTCACAAGTAAATTCAACAAAACATTCAATGCTGATCTATAACCAAGTAAACTTAAATTATTTAAGAAATAGAATAAGATGGGACACTTATAGACTTTCTAGGAAGCGAGCATAACCATAGTACCAAAATCAGGCAAAGGCATCATAAGAAACAAACAAAGAAACAATAGACTAATATCTCTCATAAACATAGATGCAAAATTTTTTAACAAAATCCTGGACAACAGAATCTATCTATCTATCTATCTATCTATCTATCAAAATTTATTATGACCAACTGGAAATTGTAACAAGAATGCAGGGTTGGTCTAAATAAGAAAAACAATGTAATTCATTACACTAATTGCAAGGAGGGACCAATTGTTGGACAGAGACGTCATGCTTGGGAAGTTGGAAGAGAAGAAGACCCTAGATGAGATGGATTGACTCAGTAACTGGGGTAATGGGGATAGGTGTGTCAGAGACAATAGGATTTGCATAGGATAGAGCATGGTTTAGGGCTATTGTACGTAGGGTCGCTATGAGTCACAGGAGACTAGATGGAACATAACAACAACACAACAAAAATGAAGAACAAGAATCAAATGATCTATCAACTGATGTTAAAAAGCCTTTGACAAAATCCAAAACTCTTTCTGAATAAAAAAAAATAAAAACAAAAACTAAGCAAAATAGGAATAGAGAAGTTATCTCCTCAACATAGTAAAAAGTATATAGGCAAAACCAAGAGCTAATAACATTTTAATGGAGAGAAACTAAAAATATTGCCCTTGCTAACAAGGACCATCTAAGTCTTCTCATTATCACCACTCTTATTCAATATTGTATTTGAACTTCTAGTAATGTCTATAAGACAAGAAAAGGAAATGAGACATTCAAATCTGCAAAGAAATGGTGAAACTGCCACTAAGACAGATGATGTGGTGTTGTACACCAAAAATCACAAAGATGTAACAAAACCCCAATAAGAACTGGAAGATCAATTTAGTAGAGTGGCAGGATATAAATCAACATATAAAAATCAGTTGTGTTTCTTTATAGCCACAAAGAAAGTGCAGAAAAGGAAACTAGAAAAGCAGTACCATTTACAATAACGAAACATAAGATGAAATACTTAGGAATAAACCTAAGCTGTTATTGTTGTTGTTATGTGCTGTCGAATCGCTTGTGACTCATAGCGAACCTATGTACAACAGCCCTAAACTCTGTTCTGTCCTGTGCCAATATCACTGTCTCTGACACACTCATCTCAATTACCCCAGTCACTGAATC
>NW_006399925.1:280525-281692 GCF_000299155.1 Elephantulus edwardii | reverse complement strand
AGAGAAGCCAAAGCACAAGGAAGACATCAAGACACTAAAGAGCTGAACAGAAGATTTCAAAAGGCAGCGCGGGATGACAAAGTAAAATATTACAATGAAATGTGCAAGGAGTTGGAGTCAGAAAATCAAAAGGGCCAAATTCGCTCAGCATTTCTTCAACTCAAGGAACTGAAGAAACCTAAGTAGAGACACAAAGCAGTTTTATAAGAAAAAACTATAAAACACTACACTACTACAAGATACAATAAGAGATATTAATAAATGGAAAATATTTATTAAAATTTATTAAAAATATTAGTGAATATTGAAACATGACTTTGTGAAAATGTCGGTCCTACCGTAAGCAAATTTCAGGGTAAATGTAATTCCAATACAGATAACAAATTTAATCCTGAAGAAGATAAAAAATGTCAATTTTGTTTCATTTGGGAAGGAAATAGAATAAGTAAAGCTCCTTTGAAAAACCAAAAGGAAAGTAAGGGACATCTCACTCCTTGATCTTAAGACCTATGATACAGCTGCAATAATCAAAACAATATGGAATTATTAAAAAAGACAGACCCATAAATCAATGGAATAGAATTGAGAATCCAGAAAACAACACATAAAACTAGGATAAATTGACATTTGACAAGTTAGCAAAACACAATAAAAGGAAAAAATGACAGCCATTCAACAAATATTTCTGACAAAATTAGACATCTCCCTGAAAAAAGCTCAAACAAGATCCACATTTCATATCATTCACAAAAACCAACTTAGTGTAAATCAGACACTTAGGGGTATAACTTTAAACCATGAGGATCATAGGAGACAAAATGGGAACAAATTTACATGTTCTAGCCTACAACATAAATAGGCTTGCAAAGAGCCAAAAATGTCTAACTTAGAATAAAATCAATGAACAAGACTTTCTAAAAATTAAATCCATGTATGTTGCCCTAGATATGTTCACCAAGAAATGTGCCAAGAAATCTGGAGGACAACCACCTGGCCAACTGACTGGAAAAGATCGATATTTGTTCCCATTCCAAAGAAAGGTGATCTGACAGAGGGCATAAACTATCGAATAATATCGTTAATACCATGTGCAAGAAAGATTCTGCTGAAGATTATCAACAAAAGATTGGAACAGCACATCTTAGAACTGCCAGAAGTGAAGTCTAA
>NW_006399925.1:278202-279549 GCF_000299155.1 Elephantulus edwardii | reverse complement strand
CCTCAATGACATGGATTGATTCAGTGACTTGGGTAATGAGGGTAGGTGTGTCAGAGAAAATAAAATTGGTACAGGATAGAGCAGAGTTTAGGGCTGTAGTATATAGGGTAACTTTGAGTCTCAGGAGGTGACTCGATGGCACATAACAAGCACAACATGCATCAAAATCTTTCTCCAATATGGTAAAAAGAAAGCTCACAGATGGGTAAAAGAAAACTTGGCAATGACATTTCAAACAGTTTACAGACGAATACAGGAGTTCCACAAGAAAAAATACTGATATCTTACCACATAATGAACAAAAGACATGAAAAGACTTTTCACAAAGGAGAACATTAAGATGGCCAAGAAACACTTGTTAAGGGCTGTCAATTCATTTGTGACTCATAGTGACTCTATGTACAACAGCTCTGAACCCTGCCCTATCCTGAGTCAACTTCATCATCTAGGATACACCTACCCCATTACCCAACTCACTGAGTCAATTCATCTCATCCAGGGTCTTCTTCTCTTCTGCTGTCCACCACTCTACCAAGGATAATGTCTCTCTCCAAGGACTGGTCCCTCCTTACAACATGCCTAAAGTATGTCAGATGGAGCTTCCTTTTCTCTGAGGAGCAGCCTGGTTTCACTCTCTTCAGGAAGAACCTGTTTATTCTCCTAGTAGTCCATTCATTACTCTTCTCCAGCACCACACTCAAAGGCATCAATTCTCTTTTTATAATCTTTAATTATTTTTCAGCTTTCAGATATATAACAAGTAATTGCCAAGACCACGGCCTTAATCAGGTGTACCTTAGTCTCCAGACTGACATTGTTGCTCTTCAGTACTCTAGAGAGGTCCTTGAAAACAGATTTCCCAAACTCAGCCTGTCTTTTGATTTCCTGGATGCTGGTACCAAGAGTGTTGACTGTGGATCCAAGCAAAGTAAAGCTGTCAACAATCTCAACCTCTTCACTGTCTATCATGATGCTGTCAATCGGCTAAGTGTTAAGAATCTTTGTTTGCTTGATGTTGAGCTTCAATCTATATTGAAGACTTCAGTTCTTAGCCTTCTGTAGCAAGTCCTTCAGGTCCTCTTCAATTTCAGCAAGCAAAGTTGTGTCATCTGCATAGTGTAAGTTGATAAGTCATCTTCCAATCCTGATGCCACATTCCTCCTTATAGAGCCAAGCTTCCTGATGATCTTTTCTGCATATAGATTGAAAAGGTACTAAGATAGGACACAACACTGGAATACACCCTTCCTGATTTTAAACTTTCTGTGTCTCCTTGCTTTGTTCTGACAACTGACTCTTGGTCCAAATATAGGTTTCACATAAGCACAATCAAGTATTCTGGATTCT
>NW_006399925.1:263851-277362 GCF_000299155.1 Elephantulus edwardii | reverse complement strand
TCTTTTGACACTCATCTTGGGTCTTTTCTTCCTCCTCTTTGTCATGACCTTTTGTATTCTTCCTGGATGTTATTTTTTGTATCCTCCCACGGCGCATCTGGTCCTCACTCATTATTATTTAAGGCTTGTTTCCATAGCTTTCAATCTCTATGCAGAACAGATCATCCAGAAGGTTGGGTTCTATGAGGAGGAATGTGGCATCAGGATTGGAGAAAAGTCATCAACAACCTATGTTATACAAATGTCCCTAGTACCATGGCCTCTTCTAAACCCAGCTTATATTTCTGGTGTTTTCTGTTGATGTACTATGTCATTTTTTTCACTGAGATATAAACCTCAAGGTTAGATCACAATGTGTTAGAATTGACTTTACAATATACAACCAAAATAACTGGAACTAAAAAATGCAAAAATAGGCTTTATAATACCAATAATAATGAAAATGGGATAGTAGTAAACAGCATTTCATTTTGTCATATGTGTGACTTGTTGCCTATAAAAGGCAACTATCAACAACAGCTCTATTCAGTATATATACTATTCTAAATATTTTTAATATAACATTTATTTCTCAGTGTGATCCTCTGAATTTATTATAATTACACCTATTATTCTCTCTATAAATGGGGAAATAAAGACCCAGAGAGGTCAAGTAACTAGACAATGACATAAGTTGTTGTTGTTGTTGTTGTTGTTGTTAAGTGCCGCCGAGTCGCAGGCCACTCATAGAGACCCAATGAAGGAGAGTCCTCATTGCTTGGGTGCCTTTTTTCCTCTCTCCAGGTTCATAGGGTTTCCAGAGGTAAGCTATTATGGAAGTGGACGCCACTCCTCCTTCCAAGTTTGTTTTAATTGGGAAGCTCCATGCCACTCTCTGTCCACATTGGGTAGCCAACCATTAATGCATTTGACACATCAGTGTCACATGACATAAGTAATGAGTGGTAAAGTCAAGATCTGTATCTAACTTTTTTAAGGTTTCAAAGTTTCTTTGTTACTTTACTGCTTGGATACATACTGATTCCAAGTGCAGAATGAGACAGAACTCATTATGTTGGCTTCCAAATACTCTGCTCTTTTCACTTCAATGCAAAAATAAAACGGGATGCAGAATTGTTGAATTCTCATTTTATTGAGTAAGGTGATCCAAAAAACTGTAGAAATTATAAAACTATATCATTAATATTTCATACAAGCAAAATATTGCTAAAGATCAACCAAACATGGCTAGAAGAGTACATTAACAGAGAACTGCCAGAAGTTCAAGCTGACTTACAAGTTTAACAATGCAAAAACAGTCAATGTTGGAAAGGAAGTGGAGAGATGGAAACTCTCACAACCACTATGGGAGGCAGCTTGGCCTTTCCTCAGAAAACTGAAATATAAATCTCATATGAACCAACTATTCTACTGCTAGGAATAGATCCTTAGGAAATCAGAACTAAGACATGAATGGAGATACACTCACCTATTTTCATAGCAGCATTACTCACAGTAGTAAGTATATGGAAACAGGCCCAATGCCTGTCAACTAAAGAATGAATTGAGAAATTGTGGTATATTCACATAATGAAATACTATGCAACACTAAGGAACCACAGTTTAATAAACTATTATATACATGGGAGACTAGAGAGCATTATGCTGTTTCAAGTAACTCAGTAATATAAGAACAAATATTGTATAAGACCACTATTGTAAAAATAGGAGGATAATTAAGCGAGATAATTTTTTTTAAAAAGACAGAAGGAGGAACAGAAAATGGGAAAGCGGGAGGTATATGAATGATTGCATGCAAACAAAAAAAATTAAAATTCTCATCATTGAACCAATAGATAATACCACTGATGGATGGAGAAAGGATTGAAGCTGTCAATAATTTCATTTTATTTGGATTCAAAATCAACACCTGTAGTAGCAGCAGTCAAAAAATCAAAAGATGTGTTGTATTTGGGAAATCTGCTATCAAGAATCTTTCCAACATCCTAAAAGCAAGTTTAAGGACTAAAGTGCTCCCGATTTGAGCCATGATATTTTCAGTTACTTCCTATGCATATGAAATGTGGACAATGAACAAGGAAGACAAATGAATAATTGATGCTTTTGAATTGTGTTATTGGTAAAGAGTTTAAAACATAACATGGACGGCAAAGAATATACAAACCTATCTTGAGAAAGTGCAACTAGCGTGTGTCCACCTTAGAGGTCAGGATTGTGAATTTTCATCTCACTTACTTTGTGCATATTTCCAGGATATCATTCTGGGAAAAGTGGTTGGTTAGTAAAAGAGAAGAGACTCTCGAGGATATAGATTGACATGTGACTACCACAATAGACTTTAGCATGATAGAGATCATGAGGATGGTATAGTACAGCCTGAGATTGAGATCTGTTGTTTCAAGGGCCACTGTAAATCATAATTGACATGAAGGCACTTAATAATAAAAGGGAGCTCTGATGGCCTAGTGGTAAGGAATTGTGCTGCCATTGCAAGGTTATGTGGTTCTAATCCACAAGCTTGCTTTAGGAGAAATATGAAAACCCCTCTTGTTCATTTATTGGTTCTGAAAACCTGCTAGAGGGTCAACCATGGTTCTGACGCTGTGGTGTACAACAACAATAACAAGTTCCCTACACCCAAATGCTATTTATCATACTTTGCCTGGCTGACTTCAAAGTATCTTTTAAGATTTGGCTTAAGTGTGACTTCCTCTGAGAAGTTGCTTTTGAGGACTTCAAACATACTTAAATGGACTAACTCAGTACTTTCCTAATACCATATTTTAAATTTTTCTATTATAATTATATATTAAAGCAATACACCTGTGTCTTTTACTAAACTTTCATTTTGAAGAGTTAGATATACTTGATATTTTCATTTCCTCTGAGTGTAGAAGGTGGTCCCTAATAAATGATGGTATTTACAAAATTATTGAATTAATAAAGAAGAAATTGTGAGGATAAAGTCTTCCTAAAGACACCACTACATTGTAATGTGGTCAGTCATATCTATTTAGTATTTTAATTTAGTAGTAATTATAAAGGCTAAAGGCTAAACTTTGTGAAATGCTACAATAGACATTACTGTTAAAACCATGTAGTATAAAACATTATAATAGTATTTATCATCATACTCATCATAAAACATATTCAAATGATTTTTAATAAAGCAAAATATAATAGTTTGTAGAATCCTCTAAGATTATTAGAAATAGTGACTCATGTAATTTTCAGCAGTTGGCCTAGTGGACAGAAAGTCATGCTCCCAAGCCAAAAGTGGGTGACTCTAATCCACGTCCCTCAACCTGACTTTAATTGTTTTTGGTGAAACATTCTTCTAGGTTGTGTAATCCTGTTATGTCCACTTGCTATGCAGAGGTAACTCATGGTTGCTGTAAAGCCAAACACTGTGACACTGATGAGTTAAATGTGAGAATGGTGACCCATGATGGACAGTGTTTGGTGAAGCTCCCTGATTAAAACAAGCTTGGAAGCAGGAGTGGCATTCAATTCCACCATAGCTTGCCTCTGGAAACCCTATGAACCTGAGGAAAGGGCGAAAGTTATACAAAAGGTGTCCAGGACTTTCATTCATAGGGTCGCTATGAGTCGCCTGTGACTCGATGGCACTTAACAACAACATGTAGTATTTAGGGAGCTCTCTTGGTGTGGTCCATATGGAGTTTCCCTGATAAACCAAAGACTCTGCCTCTCTGTCTATGAAAATCTACCAGTGGCTCTAAAGGAGAAAGATGGACAATCTCTTCTGCAATTTACAACCTCAGAAACCCAATTTATGGTCAGCTCTGAGTCAGTTCTCATTTGATGCCAATGAGAAAGTGATGTGGTAAATCCTCTCATTAACAATCTCTACCTGATGTGAAAGTCCTTGTTGTTAGACACCATTGAGTTAAATATGAGTCATAGCAACACTAGGAATCCTGTCCTATCCTGTGCCATCCTCCTCAATTCTGAGACACTTGTTACTGTCACTGTGTCAATTTATCTTGTTGAAAGTTTTCTTCAATTTTGCTGATCCTCCTTAGATAGTGCAAGTAGTTATCCCAGTCACTTGCTAACTAAAATACTAGAGACCCAGGTCTAGACCCAGATGTGTCTAGAAAGAAGACCCTACAGATCTACTTCTGATAAAATAGCTATTGGAAACTCCACAGACCATAATTCTACTCTAACACACACAGAGTATCTGTATGTCAGATTCAATTTGATTTGAACAGGTATTGGTCATTAGAAATAGAGAAAAGGTTGTTGTTGTTATGTGCCGTCGAGTCGTTTGCGACTCATAGTGACCCTATGCACAACAGCCCTAAATCCTGCTCTATCCTGCGCCGACCGCACTGCCTCTGATACACCTATTCCGATTACCCCAGTCACCGAATCAATCCATCTCATAGAGGGTCTTCCCCTCCTGCGCCATCTCTCCACCCTCCCAAGCATGATGTCCCTCTCCAAGGACCCGTCCCTCCTGGCAACATGTCCAAAGTATGTCAGACGAAGCCCCAGAATCCTTGCCTCCAAGGAGTAGCTTGGTTTAATCCTCTCCAAGATGAATCTGTTTGTTTTCCTGGCAGTCCATGGTACATTCAGTACCCTTCTCCAGCACCACAGCTCAAAAGCATCCACTCTCTTTCTGTCCTCCCTAGTAGAAAAAGGTAGAGAATTTAAATAATTGGTCTATAGTAGAAACAATGAATCTGAAACTTGTCCTATCACTGTGCCATCCTCATCATTTCTGATATGTTTGAGCCCGTTGTTACAGTCATACTGTCAATCTACCTTGTTAATGGTATTCTTCTCTTACGTTGACACTCTACCTTTCCAAGCATGATGTCAATCTCCAAGGACTGGCCTCTTCTAACAACATGTCCAAAGTATGTGAGACAAAGCTGAACCATCCTTGTCTCCAAGGAATATCATGGTTGCACTTTCTCCAAGATAGACTTGTTTTCCTTTTTGGCAGTCCAGGGGATATTCTGAACTCTTCTAACACAATTTAACTTCTTCTATAATCCTTAATTAACTTAACTTTCAAATATATACCAAGTAACTGAAAAGACATGGCTTGGGTCAGTTCCACCTTAGTCTTTAAGCTTACATCATTTTTCGTCAGCACTTGGGAGAGTGGTCTACTAACAATAACAAAGTTCTATCATCGAAAGAGCTAATATAGAATAATGAGGACTTAAATTCAATTTGTCTTCAGTTTATGCTCTCAATAGGTAGGCCAGAATTTCTTAGAGATCTTTTCTCATATACCTTTTTGACTATATTTACACTTTTAGAAAAACTGTCTCATTTTCTTGAATTTTTCTATTTTCATTTTGGTTTTGTCCAGTCATTTTGGTTTTGACTATGAGTTTAGACATTGCCATGGTAATGACCATTTTGTCTAGCATTTTTCAGTGTGCCTAGCACACAATGGACACAATTTGTAAAGTTCATTTCCTTTGTTTTTGTTTAAAGAGAAGACTAAAGACGCATTGAGTTATTACACACAGTTGTAAGAATTTGAGTGTACCTAAAGGGAATTGAAAATGCGTAAGTCTCCAGTCAGTGTCTTTTATCTTAATCACATGGATTCCTGATGTTCAATGAACCAATAATATCTGTTTAAGGAAAAAATACTCATCTCATTATATGTTTAAGAAATTTTTTAAAATGTGCTTTTGGTTTATGTTTACTTTCCAATTCTGAGCAACTTTTCAGTAAATAAATATGTTGAAGTTAAATTTTTAAAAACTTTTATAAACATCTATTCACATAGATGGTATAGGAGGGTTATGGAAAATACTGGTTTGGGAGACATTTGTAAATAAATGCTGTTATGTCACTAAAATTTTTCTGTTTCAGTTCCCTGACTACAAATTAATTTAGTAACTTCCTTATTTCAACCTCTTTATAGAATGAATATATTTATGGATAGAAAATAGTAAAACCAAAGACAATTTGAGGATGTTTCTAGACTTGTAATTTAACAATTATTGTAGGAGTAAGAAATAGTAAAGAGAATGGAAGGAGAGAGTAGGAAGATATTTTATTAAATGAATAACTGTTTCACGATTCTGAGAAAAGTAGTAGGCTGGCAATGGATGAATACATGAACAGAACAGTTTCATTTGTTTCTTAATTTCAAAGTTGAGAAAGATGAGCAGACAGGAGATGATTTTCATGATTTGAATTAATCATTCTGAAGCTCATTTGGAATTACAAAATCTACTAAGACTTATCTTGGTTAGCTCAGCCTTTAGTTTCCCTGATAACTGAATTTGTAGTGAGTTTATTTTTCAAAATAGCTTTCCTAGACCACTACCTTTGACTTTCACAATCTTGCTGTGTGGTGAACATGAATGTAGGTCTTATGGCTCAGTCTACATGGGATTATGCTGCTAATCAAGCACCACACCTCTCTGGTGGTCCCAATCCATCAGTGTCTCCAAGGAAGGAAAATAGACTGTCTCCTTCGGTATGATTTAGAGCCTAGCAACACAACTACTAGAGTGTCAGCTATGAATTTATTCCAACTCCTCAACAATGGGAAACAGAGGGTAAAAGAGACTACTAATGAGTGCTTTGACCAGTTTAACCAAACTACCAGAATTGAATTGGGCAGGTATAGATGTAGAGGATGGGCATCTCACTCCCTGTAAGAAAAAAGAAACAGACATTACCCTAATAAACATGACAAAATTAGAAGAGGATGAAACAGAATGGCACATTCATCCTTTAGGACAAGGAAGATTCCTGTACAACATGAACACAGACTGAAAGCAAAACATCATAGTTGCAGTGGAGAACTAGAAACCTATGTGGCACAGAGAGGCCTAGGATTGCTATCCCAAGGAGGGGAGCCAGAGAGAGAACTGATGACATTCCCATAAACTTAAGAATCTTGAGATAATTCTAGACTATTTTAATGAGTTCTAAATCAAATGGCATATATCTTTAAAAGAGACAGGAGAGGATAAGGGAAAAGGTAATTTGCTAAATGGTGAGGGGAGATGGACAGGGGTGATACACACCAAAAAAACCCAACAAAACAAAACAAAAATCAAAGCCACTAGAATCTAGGGGAGAAACATGGGACAGATTCTCCCTCAGAACCATCAGTAAAAAACCGACCCTGCTGACACATTGGTTTTGGACCACTGACCTCCAGAAAGGTAAAGAATAAGCTGTTGTTGTTTAGAGTACAAAATCAGTCATAACTTTTTGTAGCTACCATAGGAAACTAATCAAATCAACCCATTGCGGTCAAGTTTGAACCAACTCATATCCGAGCCTCTATTTCTTTTTCAAATATGTACATTACACAGGAGGAGAGTGCTAGCTCTCTCCTGAGGAGCCTCTGGTGGATTTGAACCGCTAGAGAGACAGCAGCCTTTGGGTTAGCAACACAAATCCATACATACTACACCACCAGAGTGTCTTCATTCAGGGAACATATCAGAAAAGAATCCATCCAGCAAGAACATAGATATATCCACAATATATATAAAATTTTATGTATACTGGAAGTAGTAGTGGCATCCACTTCCGAAACAACATGGCTCTGGAAACTATGAACTTTGAGAAATGATAGTTATCGAAAGGCTTCAGGTCTTTTGTTCATAGGGTTGCTATGAGTCATGCTCGACACAATGGCAATCAACAACTATACACTCACACACACACACACACACACATATGCTGTTGTTGTTGTTATGTGCCGTCGAGTCGCTTGCAACTCGTAGCGACCCTATGTACAACAGCCCTAAACTCTGCTCTGTCCTGTGCCAATCGCACTGTCTCTGATACTCTCATCCCGATTATCCCAGTCACTGAATCAATCCACCTCATAGAGGGCCTGCACTGTTCCTCCACACTCCCAAGCATGATGTCCCTCTCCAAGGACTGGTCCCTCCTTACAACATGTCCAAATACATATATATATATATATTACAGCAATAGTAATATATATATATATATTACAGCAATAGTAAAGCTGAAACCTGTTTTGTTTCAATTAAAGTCATTATAATTTGTTTGATTGTTAATAAAGAGGATTTCATATTCTAATTTTTATTAAACCTGCCACCTCCTGAGAATATTTCATTTCTTTTTATCCATGTTCCTTTCCTAGCCTGATACATTGGACACATACTTATTGGGGTTTTGGTTTGGTTATTTTTTTGTTTTTGTGTTGTTGTTGGTGGTGGTAGTTTCTTATTGATTAAACCAATCTTGATCTAATAACTGGCTTTATTTCACAAGAGATCTGTTATTCTGTGCTGTCATTGATTTCCTATAATGTCGATTTCTATATCAACAAAGCATCATAATAGCAAAAAAACATTGCTTTTAAAGCTTAGCAGAAATAATTGTTAGGAAGCATTATATCCCATCATCAGTGAAAATAAGTTACTATAAAAGTTTGTGCACAATTAGGACTCTCCAAAATTATTTTTTCTCTATTTTCATTTGATATTAAAAAAATCACCTTCAGATTTTAATTTTTAGATTAGATTATTTTACTAACACATTTATTTATCCTATGAAATTTCAACATTTGAAACTCTTTCAGGGTATGTCACCTTGGGACAGTATTGCCTCTTTGTGCTAAAATGGCGCAGTGCCAAGGCAAATGTTTAGGCTTAGCTAAGAGTTTGACAAGTTTCGTTGTTAAGTGTTCTATGCTTTAAAGAAAATGAAACCCGGGAGATTTATGGGAAGAGAGGGACTGGTTCCTCAACCAGCGCATTTTAGCCACACAGGTGCACTGCCTCCCTGTGACACAGGGTGAACGTTTGACCCAC
This sequence comes from Elephantulus edwardii, assembly GCF_000299155.1. Lineage (NCBI taxonomy): Eukaryota > Metazoa > Chordata > Mammalia > Macroscelidea > Macroscelididae > Elephantulus > Elephantulus edwardii. The sequence goes on along the minus strand of NW_006399925.1, from coordinate 268,549 downwards.
TGATGAAACTGTCCCGGGGAGCGCCTGAGGTAAATACAGCTCAGAGTGTGTACAGCCTTGTTTGACTTGGCAGCAGTTCCTGCAATGTTGGCAATGGGTATAGCCTAGAGGAAAACAACTTTGACATTGACTCTGGTCAGTGCAATGCTCTGGGCCACCTGCAAGTTTCACAATCTACCTTCCCTTCGCCACCATTTCCCAGCCAGTTATTTTGTGTTCCCAGAATAATTAAAAACAAAACAAAAAAACACAATCCCACAGGTCCTTTTCTCATTTTGCACCAATGCTCCCATATCTGTTCTGGGGCAAGCGCCTAAAGGCATTCACCTGTGCACACCTTGCAGTGCAGGTGGTGGGCTCTGGGCCAACTCCACCATCAGGAGTCTTTGTTAATTCTGGGTCTCTCTTCTTTAGAGAACCAGTGAAAGAGAAGACCCTTAATGAGATGAGTAGATACAGGGACTGCAATACTGAGCATGAAGGAAGTAGTGAGGATAGTGAAGGATAGGGCGTGGTACCAATTTGTTGTTCCCAGCATTTCTATGAGTTGATTGTTCATCATTAGATGTTGGAATGAACTTAAAGGAAGTGGGCTTAATTTTCTAATTCTAATCAACTACAAGCATGCAATGGAGATCTTGTAATATATTACACAATGTATCCAGTCCAAGGCAAAAGATTAGCAGTTAGATCTACTAGCCATCTCATGAGGTGGGGAGTCAATGTGAAATCTCCTCCTGTAAAGATTTAGAGGCTTGGAAAGCCAATAGAGGGTTGGATTATTCTCAAAAGATAAACTCTAGTGTTATTACAATGGAGAAGATACTAGCATTCATTAAGTACTTGATTCATGCCCGTACTTTTACATAGTACTGATATTTTATAGTACTTTGCTTAATCCTCAAAACAGTCCTGCAAATAAAATGAGTTAATACCTTTACTTATCAGATTAAGATGGTAATATTAAGGAAGTCTTAACTTGAAGATGATACATCCAAAAGGCTAAGATTGGGACCAGCTTTCTAACTCTAATGACTCTAATGATTGGAATGTGGAATGTGAGAAGCATGAATGTAGGAAAACTTGAAATTGTTAAGAAAGAAATAGAAGGCATAAATAATTGATATATTAGGTATTGGCAAAATGAAATACATTGGATTGGGACATTTTGAATCAGATAATCATATGATCTACTACACTGGAGATGAAAAGGTGAGGAAAAATGGGGTTGCTTTCAAAGTTTTAAAGGTCGTTTCTTGAAATACAATGCTGTGAGTGACAGGATAATATCCACATACATGTTAGGAAGACCTGTTAATACCACTATCATTTAAATGATGCACCAACAACCAGAACCAAAGAGGAAGAAATAGATGATTTTTACCAACTTTTGCAGTTAGAAAGCAATCAAATATGTAACCAAGATACAATAATAATAATAATGGGTGACTGGAATGCAAAAGTTGAGAGCTGGGAAGAAGGATCAGTATTTAGAAAAGATGGACTTAGTGACAGAAATGAGGGTGGTGATAGAAGGATAGAGTTCTTCAAAATCAGTAATGTAAATACTTTTTATAAGAAATAGAAATGAAGGTTGTACACATGGATTTCAATTGATTGTATGCACAGGAATCAGATTGAATACTTCTGTGGAAGAAATCTTGATAGAAATTCAACATCAGCAGTGAAAACTAGGCAAAGTGCTGATTGTGGAAAAGACCATCAACAACTCATACGCAAGTTCAAATGAAAGCTAAAGAAAGTAAAATCAAATCCGCAGGAATTAAAATTTGACCTGAGTCTATCCCACCTATATTTAAAAACCATCTCAGGAACAGGTTTGGAGTATTGAATACTAATGAACAAAGACCAGATGAGCTGTGGGAGGATATCATCCATGAAGAATAGATAGGTTCATTACAAAGACAGAGGAAGAAGAAAAGGCCAAAAAGGACCTCAATTGACTCAGATAAGGGACTGAGGATATTGTACTAGAGCACTGAGAAGTCAAAGCAAAGGAAAGAAATCAAGAAGTTAAGGAGCTAAACAGAGGATTTGAAAGGGCAGCATGAGAAGACAAAGCAATGTATTATAATGAAAGGTGAAAAGACTGGAGTCCGAAAGTCAAAAAGTGCCAAACTTGCTAGGCATTTCTTAAGCTGAAGGAACTAAAGAACAAATTCAAGCTGTGACTTGCAATACATAAGAATGCTGTGGACAGAATATTGAAAACTCCAGAAAGGAAAATTAAAGGAGTAAACAGAGTCACTGTACCAAAAAGAATTGGCTGACACAAAAGAATTTTAAGAAACAAGATATGATCAAGAGGAAATGGTAAAGAAGGAGAAAGTTCAGGTTTCTCTGAAGGACTTGGCAAAAAATAAAGCCCCAGGATTGATAGAATACCAGTTGACATATTTGAGCAAACAGATGCTGCAATAAACATGCTTACCAGGCTGTGCCAAGACATCTAGAGGACAACTACCTGCCCAGCTCACTGGAAGAGATCCATATTTATTTCCATTCCAAAAAAAAGGTGACCTGGCAGAATGTGGAAATTATCATACAACATCACTTATATCACACAAAATAAAAATCCTGTAGAAAATTATCTAGAAATCACTGGAACAGTACATTCACAGGGAACTACCAGAAATACAAGCTGGGTTTAGAAAAGGCTGTGGCACTAGAGACATTATCAACAATGTCAGATGGATCTTGGCAGAAAGCAAAGATTAAAGAGGGACAACTATCTGTGTTTCATTGACTATGCAAAGGCATTTGATTGTGTGGATCACAACAAAATGTGGCTAACTTTGAGAAGAATAGGAATCCCAGAACACTTGATTGTGCTTCTGGAAACCTATGTTTGGACCAGGAAACTGTCGTCAGAACAGAACAAGTAAACACTGCATGGTTCAAAATCAGAAAGGAAATGCTTTAGAGATGTATCCTGTTTCCATAGCTTTCCAAATCTATATGCAGAACAGATCATTCAGGAGGCTGGGCTTTATGAGGAGGAATGTGGTATCAGGATTGGAGGAACAACATATGATATGCAGATGACACAACCTTGCTTGCTAACTGAGGAGGACCTGCAACACTTGTTGCAGAAGGTCAAGGACTTCAGTCTTCAATATGGATTGAAGCTCAACATCAAGAAAACAAAGATTCTCACCACTGAGCTAATTGACAGCAAGCAGTATAATGGATAGATTGAGATTCTTAACAGTTACAGCTTGCTCAGCTCCATAATCAACACCCTTGGCACCAGCAACCAGGAAATAAAAAGAGTAATTATATTAGGAAATCTGCTGTCAGGTACCTACCTGTCTAGAGTACTCTATTTAAAGGCACATAACAACATTAGCCTTGTATACCTATACCAAAGGGTTAAATGAGCTTAGTGGGTCACCTTTATTTCTTGAAATCAGAAAGAGTCAGAAAATCTCTGTGTATGAAATAAAGAACATAAAAAGAAGATATTTTGATAGGGTATTATCACGGATCTCTTGGTTGTATAAAGGCTTTTCGTATGTAGGTAAAAAATGTTCTATTCCAACGCAGATATTAAGTCTAAAAAACATGATTTGTATAACACAATGATGCAGCAAAATGGACAAATAGGAACTGTCTTTAAGAAATATGTATTATATTTTGAAAGGGAAGTATAATGGATACCTTGACCTGCTGGTAATTTAATCTGAGTCATATTACTGGATTCTCCTAAAATGTTTCAGAATAGTTAAATATACCTGAGAAGTTACACAAGTCAGAGGAACATGGAGGAGAGATTTTTGATCCCACTGTTACGTTGAATATACTGGACAGCTTGAAGAGCAACAGTGTTCTTGTTCCAATTTCTTTCTCCTGTACATGAGTGCCTTCTTGTTCATCAATTGAAATTAGAATGTGGACTAGTAGGTAGGGAGGAGTTGTACTGTTATCTCAAAGTCAAGGGTGGGATGGGGTTGACTTCATCAGCAGCTGTTTTTGAGAAAGATGGGCAATCTCCTGTCATATGATTTGCAGCCTCTGAAAACTCACTGGAGGGTCAGTTATGAGTTGGTTATGTCTCAGTGGAAATGATTTGTTAAGAATTAACAGATTTATCACAGCTCGATCATGCTATCCATTTTTATTTGGAGAGGTTAGTATTTAAATTGTCTAGTGTGTTAGAGTCAGTAAGGTTGGATGAAAATAGGACAAGATTAAGAACCATTGTTTAGGTATATTCCCAGTAGTGGAATTGCTGGGTCAAATGGTATCTCTATTTGCAACTTTTTAAGAAGGCTCCATACTGCCTTCCATAGTGGTTACATCATTTTACACCCCCACCAACAGTGAATAAAGGTTCCAGTTTCTCCACAACCTCACCAGCATTCGTTGCTTGCTGTTCTGTTAAATTTTGCTATTCTTACTGGGGTGAGATTATATCTCATAGCTATTTTGATTTGCATCTCTCTTTCAGCTAGAGATTTTGAACATTTCTTCATTTGATTACTGGCCATCTGAATGTCTTCTTTGGTGAAGTGTCTGTTCATATCCTGTGCCCCTTTTTCAATTGGATTATTTACCTTTATTTTATTGTGGTGCTCAGGTATTTTATAAATTCTAGATATAAGTCCCTTATCTGACATGTCATTACCAAATACTTTTTCCCTGTCTGTGGTTTCCCTTTTTACCCTGTTGGAGAAG
>NW_006399925.1:261959-263481 GCF_000299155.1 Elephantulus edwardii | reverse complement strand
AATGGATAGAGAAGCTGTGGTATATTCACACAATGGAATACTGTGCTGCACTGAAAAACAAGGAACTCATGAAATATTATTCAAAATGGGTGACCCTGAAGGACATTATGCTGAGTAGAATATCTATGTCACAAAAGACAAATACTGCATAGTGACACTGTTGTAGAATAGGACTGACATCAGGGTTGGCATAAGACTGAGAAAAACTGGATAGATTATGTATACTGCATTGAAACAGATGAGGGAGAGAGCAGTTTAAAAGCGATATGTGATAGGGTACTATGATTATCACAGGAATGCAGAATTAAGGTTGCATAGTGGAGTGCATTCGGGCTGGAATTGTATACCAATGAAGAAGTTTATCTTTTGTTTTTCGAAGAGAGAAGCAAACTCAGGGGGTGGGGCTGGGGTAGAGAAAAAAGTAAAAATGTGCAACTGTGAATGAATGGAAATTCAAAATCTCTGTAAATATTCATTAAATTTAACAAAATTTTAAAAAAAGAACCATTCTTTATAGGGTTGCTGTAAGTCACAGTCAACTCGATGTCACATAACAACAGCAGCTGTCATTATAACAGAAATTACACAAGTGGCTGGTTTTATAACATATAAATGCATTATCTAACAGTATGTTGTTTTTGTTGTTGCTATATGCCATAGAGCCAGAATCTACTCTTAGATGATTTTCCATTGAGTTTTCAGAGGCTGTAAATCTCACAGGAGTCATTGACTCATCTTTCTTCTGTAGAGCAACTGGTGGATTTAAATCATGTGGTTTGTTATTTTTAAGGGGAAGACCCTCTATGAGGTGGATTGATTCAGTGACTGGGGTAATCAGGATGGGTGTGTCAGAGGCAAGGCAATTGGCACAGGATAGAGCAGGGTTTAGGGCTGTTGTACATAGGGTCGCTGTGAGTCGCAAATGACTGGAGGGCACATAACAACAAGAACAACAGCAATCTCTGTTCCTTCATTGTTGCACACTTTTCTCCCAGCCCACCCCTCCCCTAGTTCTCTTTTTTCTTTGACAAAAAAACCACCACCACCACCACAACAAGAACAAAAACCCCACCCACATTTAAACCTTCTGCTTTCATTGTTATACAATCCCCTTCCCCCTAGTCCACTCCATTATGCAGGTTTCATTCTGGATTCCTGTCATGGTTATAATGCCTAATCATATATTCCTCCTAGACAGTACTTTCCCTCATCCATTTCAACACAGTATATGTTATTTACCCCCTTAGTTTCCCCCCAACTCCAATGTCAGTCCTGCTTTACAACAGTGGCACTATGAAGTATTCTTCCTTTTGTGACTGAGATATTTCATTCAGCATAATGTCTCCAGGATCATCCATTTTGTATAATATTTCATTAGTTCCTTGTTTTTCAAAGCAGTATTCCGTTGTGCGAATATACCACAGCTTCTCTCTCCATTTGTTGATGGGCACTTGGATTGTTTCCAAATCTTTGCTATTATAAACAAAGCCAAAATAAACATGGGTGTGCATATATGTACTTG
>NW_006399925.1:258881-259985 GCF_000299155.1 Elephantulus edwardii | reverse complement strand
AGTTTGGAAGCAGGAGTGGCATCCACTTCCTAAACCACATGCCTATGGAAACTCTATGAACTTGGAGAAATGACAATTAAATTAGAGAAAGGTATTTGGTTTCTTATTCAGAGTTGCTATGAGTTGTGCTTGAATTGACGGCAATAAACAACAACAACAACAAGGGTTACCTATTGGTCTTTTGGCTAGGAATTTTGTTTTGTTGGCATTGAGATTCAATACATATCGAAGGATGCAACCTTTGATAATCTGAAGCAAATGCTTCAGATCCCTCTGGCTTTGAGTAAGCAAGGTTCTGTCATCTGCATAAGGAAAGTAATTAACTAGTCTTCCTCCAGTCCTGATGATACAGTTGTCTTCATAGAGTTTTGCTTCTCAAATAATCTTCTCAACAGATAGATTAAATAGGTAGAGAGAAAAGATACAACCTTGATGTATATCTTTCCTAATTTTAAACTATGCCGTGTTTGCTTGTTTCGTTTGCACAACAGCCTCTTGATCTACATGTAGGTTTCACACGAGCACAATTAAGTGTTCTGGAATCCCTGTTCTTCTCAACGTTAGCCATAATTTGTTATGATCCACACAGATGATAGCCTTTATGTAGTCAATAAAATAAAAAAAAAATGTATTTTTCTGGTGTTCTTTGTTCTCTCTCAGGACCCTTCTGACACCAGCAATGAAAACCCTGATACTAGTGCCTCTTCTAAATCCAAATTAACTGTCGGACAGTTCTCTGTCTATATACTGCTCTAGGCATTTTTGAATGATCCTCAATAGGGTTTTTGCACGTGATATTAATGATATTGTGTGATAATTTCCACCATCTGTTGGATCACCTTTCTTGGGAAAGGGAACAAACATGAATCTCTTCCAGTCAGTTGGCCAGGCACCTATCCTCCAAATTTCCTGGGATAAACTAGTAAGCACATCCAGGGCTGCATCTGATATTTGAAACATTTTAGTTAATATCCTATATATTTCTGGAGTCTTTTTTTTTTTTTTCAAATGCCTTCAGTGCAGCTTGAAATTCTCCTTTGATTACCATTGGCTGTGACCATATGGTATTTCCTGAAATATTTCATTGTCATACAATACTTCTTA
>NW_006399925.1:248332-257106 GCF_000299155.1 Elephantulus edwardii | reverse complement strand
CAGATCATATTTTGGTTCTTGTTGACTTGTCATTTTCTTCAGCTTCAATTTCAGCTTGCACATGAGTAATTTTTGATGGTCTGTTTCATAGTCAGCGTGTAGCCTGGTTTTGACTGCTGACATTGAGCTTCTCTATTGATTTCTTCCACAGGTGTACTAAATCTGATTCCTATGCAGTCCATCTGGTGTGGTCCATGTGTAAAGCTGGCAAGGACTCCAAAATCAGATAACAGCTTTAGAGGAAGGTTTTCTCTCTCTGTTGGTTTCTAAAGAAAATCTTTGTGTCCTTTTCTGTGGGTCCACAGTTCTTAGACATCTCCATGTGCCTCAGCATCTTCCCTTGAGCCTATGAGCTTTTTCAGAACAAAACCCCTGTTCAAAATTATATGCCTGCTCCTTATTCTTCCTTTTGGTGAGATCTTTGCTTCCCAGCTTGTTTCTCTCTGTCCGTCTGTGTCTCTCTCTCTCATTCTATCTCTATTTCTTGTAAAATAAGAAGGTGATACAGGCCATTCCCCAGAGAAATTTTCTTTACATCTGATCAAGGCCAGACTTGAGCAACAAGGTTGTATCTTATCCTAATTCCCCTTACAATTGATTGGTTGATCCCTTAATTTCATAGCATAATGGATCATTATATTATTACAAAATTGTCAGATTATATCACTGCATAACTACCAAAAAACTGAGAATCATGGTTCAGCAAATTTAAACATATTGTTACAGGATCCAATCTAATTCATGACAGTAGTTAAATAAGAGAACTCTTGGTATTTAAAGAATAAAAATAATGTTTTTTAAAAGCCCTTCTTCTTGTTGTTGTTATGTGCTGTTGAGCTGCCTGCAACTCACAGTGACTCTGTGTACAATAGCCCTAAACCCTGCTCTATCCTGTGCCAATCTCACTCTCTCTGACACACCTACTCCTGTTACCCCAGTCACTGAATCAATCTATATCATTGAGGGTCTTTCTTCTCCTGTACTTCCCTTCACCCTCCCAAGCATAATGTCCCTCTCCAAGGACTGATCCTTCCTTGTAACATGTCCAAAGTATGTCTGACAAAGCTTCAGAATCCTTGCTTCCAAGGAGCAGTATGGTTTCACCCTCTCTAGGTCAAACTGGTTTGTTTTCTTAGCAGGCCATGGTACATTCTATAATCTTCTTCTGCACCACAACTCAAAAGCATCAACTCTCCTTCTATCAACCCTAGTCATTGTCCAGCTTTCTGATACAATGCAACTGATTGCAAAGACAATGGCCTGTATCTGTCACACCTTAGACTCCAGATTGACTTCATTGCTCCTCAGTACTTTTAAAAGGTCTCTGACCCAGATTTCTGAATGCAATACATCTTTCAATTTCCTGGCTGCTGGTGCCAAGAGTGTTGATTGTGGAGCCAAGCAAACTAAAGCTGTTAACAACCTCAATCTCTTCACCATCTATCAGGATGCTGCCAAAATGCCCAGTGGTGAGAATCTTTGTCTTCTTGGTATTGAGCTTCAATCCATATTGAAGGTTGTATTCCTTGACTTTCTACACTAAGCACTTCAGGTCCTCAGTTTCAGTAAGGGGCTGTGTCATCTGCATACTGCAGACTGTTGATGAGTTTTCCTCCAATCCTGATGCCACATTTCTCCTCACTGAGCCCAGCCTCCCAGATAAGAGCACTAAGAAGCCAAAGCAAAGGGAAGAAATCAAGATATTAAGGAGCTGAAAGAAGATTTTAAAAAGCAACTCAGGAAGGCAAAGTAAAGTATTATAATGAAATGTGCAAAGCACTGGAGTCAGAGAATTAAAGGGGTCGAACTTGCTCAGCATTTCTTAAGCTCAAGGAACTAAAGAACAAATTCAAGCATCAAATTCAAGTTGCAATACTTAAGGATGTTTTGGGCAGAAACTAATGATCCAGGAAGTATTAAAAGAAGATGGAAAGACTATATAGAGTCGCTCTACCAAAAGGAATTGGCAGACACAGAAGAATTTCATGCAACAACATATGAGAAAGAGCCTGTGGTGATGAAGAAAGAAGTTCAAGCTGCTCTGAAAAATTGGCAAAAAACTAGGGTTGGGGTCTTTTGCTTTTCAAAGAGAGGAGTGAACTGGGGGGAGGTGGGTAAAGAAAACAGTGCAAAAATGAATGAATGAAAATCCAAAATCTCTGTAAATGTTCATTAAAATTAACAAATTAAAATTTAAAAACAAACAAAAAAACCACTCTAGGCCTCAGGAATTGACAGTATACCAATTAATAAATTTCAACAAACAGATGCTGCTCTAGATGTGCTCAAGTTGTGCGAAGAAGTCTGGAGGACAACCACCTGGCCAACTGACTAGAAGAGATCTGTATTAGTTCCTACTCCAAGGACAGGTGATCCGACAGAGTGCAGAAATTATGAAAAGTATCATTAATATTGCATGCAAGCAAGATTCTACTGAAGATTATCCAAAATGACTGAAATAGTTCATCAACAGACAACTGCTAGAAGTATAAGTAGGGTTTAGAAGAGACCTTGGTATGAGGGATATTGTAGCTGATGTTAGATGGATCTTGGCTGAAAACAGACAGTACCAGAAGAATACTTATCTGTGTTTCACTGACAGTTCAAAGGTGTTTGACTGTATGGGCCACAACAAACAGTGGCTAAGTTTGAGAAAAATGGGAATCCCAGAACACTTGATTGTGCTTATGTGAAACCTATTCTTGGACCATGAGGTAGTCATCAGAATAGAGCAAGGAAACACGGCAAGGTTCAAAATTGGGAAGGGTGTGCCCCAGAGATGTGTCCTATCTCCATACTTTTTCTAAGAATCTCTACATAGTGTAATATTTAAGAGTATATTTCATTCTTTCTTTCTACGTATACTTCTGCATTAATTGATGAGGTCCTTGAGTACAGAAAATATACTTTTCATTTGTTGTCTCTAGATTATAGCTTGGGTCATTGCAAAAGGTAAATAATTTTATTTCTCTTCCTTCTGCACAGGAAACAGGTGCTTATGATTTCCAAAGTTAAATGCAAGGAGGAAAAACAGGGAAAAAAATAGGCTGGAACAACAGAATCTTGACTCTTATTTCTAACTTATATTAGAATTGAGCTGATTACACTTACATCAAGGGAGCTTTTGTGGCATAATGGTAAGAAGCTACACTACTATCCGGACCCACATGGTTTGAATCCATCAACTTCTCTGCGGGAGAAGGGTGGGTAATCTCCTCCTATGCAATTTATGGCCTGCCCCTGAAAATCTACTGAAGGGCTCGTTATGGTTTAGTTCCCACTTAGTGGTACACAACTACAAAACCAACAAAGCCGACAAGAAAACCTTGGCACCTGAAGCTTATAAGATGTTTTAAATTGTGTTAAAAACCAACAAAAAGTGGATTGAGTAAGTTTGTGCATGTACACTCAGAATTTTGTAGTGAATTTTACTTATGGAATCATTATAAAACCAAATTGATCTTACTAACACATTTGTATATTCAAGGTAACCATTTCAGAGAGAGAGGGAGAGGTGTGAAATAAGGAAAGTCATAGTATTTTTAACATCACCCTGTAGGTATAGCAGAAGCATTATGTCTTGTCTTTAAACCTCTTTTTATACATACTTCTTCACTCCTCTTTGCCTCATTCTATGTAATCACATGTGTCTCTAACTTATTCTTTCTCACTGAGATGCATGACAATCTGTTCAAAGAAATAAAAGTAAATTCCTTTTGAAAATTAGGCAATTACCAAATTATCTCATCTTAGTTGAGAACAAGGAATTAATCTAGGGAGCAATTTGAAGCCCTTCAACTAATTTGCCAAATTTGGGCAGAACTATTCAACTTGTTCTTAAGACACCAGAAAATAAGTTAAGAAAAAGGTGGAAAATGCCAAGTGATGAAGTGATTACAGACCTCACACTGCTCATTGATTTAAGAAAGCACAATATGCTTTCAAAAATTGTTTGAACACAGGTGCACAGCAAACCAAGCTCACTCACTCACGTTTTGGCTCCATCCCAGGTCCTGTGTCAGCAGGGATTAAAGCCACACCAACAAATGCAGGGCTACTGATTTTTTATGGACTGTGGCATTAGAAAAGAGTTTGGGATAAATATTACCTTAGAATACTAAGTTCCCTCAGTTCAACTAAATCTATCATATCACCTAAAAGATATGAGAACCAGGACATGAGAAAGAAGGAAGAGAGGGGAGTGTGTGTGTGTGTGTGTGTGTGTGTGTGTGTGTGTGGTTGCTTCTACCTCTGTTTCCTCAGAAATAGAAGCAAGAGACAAAAGGAAAGAGATCCCGCTCTGGGTAGTACAAATGGGCAATAATCAAATATTAAATTGAAATGTGCATTGTTCAAACCAATCCATTGGCTTTTCAAAGCAAAAGCTTGGATATCTGCTTCTGAAAGGTCATAAATATGCAAACTGTATGGAATACAGTTCTACTTTCTGCAATACATGGTTCATCAGAATCAGAATCGCCTCATATCAACTAGTTTTGGCAAAAAGGAAAGAGTTTGAGTGTAAAGAGTTAAGCTTAAAGATGTGCAATTTGAATCCACCAGCTATTTTGCAGGAGAAAGATGGGCAATCTCCACCTGGGTGATTTACTGCCTCTGAAAACCCACTGGAGGGTCAGCTATGAATCAGTTCCATCTCAACGGTACAAAAGCACAACTATGTTGTATATCCTAAGGCCAGATCAAGCTCCCCTACCTAAACAGCTATTCAGTTGGAACAAATACTACAGACTTTGATTCAGACATTCTGGTATGTCAACTGAATAATGAATGCCGAACAATAGCCTGGTTTGCTTCTTCAAGAGTCAGGGACTTAGAATCTCCTAGGCTAAACGAATATCAATGTTTTTTAGTATGTTTCCAGGTTGTTTGAGTATGTGTCATGGGTAAGCAAATCTTTATTTAAGTTATTTATAAAGGGGAACCCAGAAATGTTGGAGAAAGGCTCACAAGGCCACCCACTTGGTGAAAGGGGGAGTCCCTCTGAAAGTCCAGGCTTCCTGGTTTCTGCCCCAGGCTCTTGGGGCTGCCTCTCTTTGGCAGAAAAATCTTCCACAAGAGTCTAGAGAGCAAACTTACATGCTTTCCCCTCTCAAGTTTCTCTTTAAAATCCTTTTGTAAGAGAAGAAACTCTTCTTTCTTGGCAGACTGTTTCCACTTCAACCACAAGTAATACTTTCTTTCAAACAATGCTAAGCTTTCCAAAAGCTTGGAAAATCCATCCGAATTACAATGTAGTTTCCCTCATAAGTTCTATGAAAAGCCTAAGTGTCAGTTTCTTCTTGGAAGTCTGTGAAGAAAGGAAGTTGTCCTACTCCAGATTCGTACTATGAAGTTGTCTTGAAAGTAATTCTAAAGGCATTAATTCACCTTTTCATTTGCCTGAGAACTTAATGTTTACTATGGCCGACAGCAGGATTCAGTAAATGTTTTCTGCCACAGGCAGGTAATAATATTTTGTGGTCCATAGGTCTCTGTTGCAACCACTTAACTATGCCTTGGGAAAGCAGTCATATGCAATATGTAAACAAATGGGTGTGACTATGTTTCAGTTAAATTTAATTAAAAAAATCCAACATAGAGAGAAATTTGGATTTCATCTGCTGACCACAGTCTCTTAACCCCTGTTTAAATAACTCAAAGATTAAAGTTATACTGAATAACAATCTAGTGTTGGTGGAGAATCTGAATTTGAGAATTAAGAGGATATAAAAATTGAAGAGGACGTTTTGATTCGTCAGCCTATTCCTCATCATTTGCTGTTATGGACAGAAGACCAAAACATGCTTAGAATATCCACTAAAATATAACCAACACCTTAACCTAATGTGTGTGTGACAGAGGGGAAAAAAAACAACAACCCGCACAAAGAAGTTACTAGAAGTCCTTCTCAGAAAAGATCTGTTAAATTTCAATCATAGCTATTTCCATAAAGGACTGTGAGTGTATGTGCATGCATAAACACACACACACACACACACACACACACACACACACACACACACACACGTAAACCAAACCAAGAAGGTACTTGATCCTTAGAAATACCCATTAAATATACAGAGCAAAGTCACTAGTCAGATGGGGTGTTGGAGATCTTTTCTGACTGCCATAGCAGATTTTCATAGCATATTGAATATAATTGTTGTTGTTGTTAAGTGCCATCGAGTTGCAGGCAACTCATACCAATCCCATTAACAAAGTCCTGGACACCGCCTGTATACCTTTCATCCTTTCTCCAGGTTCATAGGGTTTCCTGAGGCAAGCTATTGTGAAAGTGGATGCCACTCCTGCTTCCAAGCTTGTTTTAATCAGGGCGTTTCACCAAACACTGTCCACCATGGGTATTTGGCTTCACAGCAACCACGAGTTAACCTCTGTACAGCAAGTGGACATACCAGGGTTACATGACCTAGAAGAAGGTTTCACCAAAAACAATTAAAGGCAGGCCTGAGGGCTGCGGAGTAGAGTCACCCACCTTTGGTTCGAGAGCATGGCTTTCTGTCCATTAGGCTGACTGCTTGCTCTCTCTTTCTCTATACTGTTGTTTGATATAATTCTTATTAATAAAAGGGAATACTGAATAATCAAGGGAGTTTTGGTGGCTTAGTCATGAGGAGTTGTGCTGCCAAGCCAAAGGTACACAGTCTGAATCCACCCGCTGCTCCATGGGAGGAAAATGGGCCATCTACTCTCGTGCAGTTTACTGGCTCTAAAAATCCACTGGAGGGATAGTTATGGGTTGGTTCCAAATCAACAGAATATAACAATGACTGAATATATGACCACACTTTAATATACTTACTTTTTCTTTATCAACGATCTCATCATGCAACATTTTACATTTAAAACAGTATCTTAAAAATCTAGGGGAGCTCTGGTGGCCTAGTGGCAAGAAGCCACACTGCAATCCCAGAGGTATGCATTTCAAATCCACCAGATTCTCAGCTGGAGAAAGAGGGGAAATCTCCTCCTGTACCAGTCAGATCCATATTGACGGTATACACACACACACACCCACACACACCCACACACACACACACAAACCCAAGAACAACAACTACATATTTTCCCAAAAATCTATTATTTAACTATCTGTACATCAACAATGTAAACTTGACAATATGAACGTTAAGGGTTAGTTTGAGAGTAATGCTGTGATTAAGGTTTATGTCAATTCCATGAAGTTCTTCTTAATGGTTTAACAGTTACTTAATTAAATAATATTGGAAGTTGTGTAATGATGTAGTCATCCTCTATATTTACAAAACACTGATTGCCATGTAACATTGGGGAAACAGAGGGTCACTGAAAAAAAGACAGACACCCTCAATGAGGTGAGCTGATGCATTGGGTTCAACAATAAGGCCAAGCAGAGCAATGATTGTGAAGATGGTAAATACTTAAGCTCTGTAATACTTAAGCTCATTGTGAGTCAGGACTGACTCAATGGAATTTAACTACAGAAAAAAAAATCTGATCTTTGCAATGTAACCACACAAGTAAGGAATATGCACAATCTGCCTTCGATGATATTAGAAAAATGGAGATGTGTTACTAGAAGTAGCATTCTCTGAAAGAAGTGAAGACTTGAAAATAAATGGGAGTGGATCAAATAGGTATTTGCTCTACTGTTTGCTTTGTTTTTATTATTAAGTTTTGTCTAAAACCTGAGTTGACAATTTCATTTTCCTCACACAGTTCCCATGGTCATAAAAAACTTGCTGGAATGTAGAAATTCAAGCTGGTCCATTTTGCTTTACCTGCTGCAGAGAGTTTGTACTTATGTCCAGATACAAAGAATATACTCTTGATGGTATATAAAAACAACAACATACTGTTTAAGGAGCTCTGGTCATTTAGTGAGTGGTAAGGACTTGTGTTGCCAACATAAAGGTACACCGTTGACGTCTACCAGCTGCTGTATGGGAAAAACATATGAAATATCCTCTATGCAATTTACTGCCTCTGAAAACCCACTGAAGGGTCAGCTATGTGCTGGTTCTGACTAGATGGTAAGTAACAACAGTTCAGATATACTAAATTAGATCCACATTGTAATTAGTTTCAAAGGTGATGCTTATGCATAAACATCATCTGGCAATCTTGTTTAAGTGTAGACTATAGATTGAGTGTTCCAGTAGAAGACCAAAACTATGAGATATCATCTCATCCCAGTCAGAAAAGCACAATTTAACAGAACAGCAAGCAACAAATGCTGGGGAGGTTGTGGAGAAACTGGAACCCTTATTCACTGTTGGTGGGAGTGTAAAATGGTGCAACCACTGTGGAAGGCAGTATGGCGCTTTCTCAAAAAGTTGCAAATAGAGATACCGTTTGACCCAGGAATTCCACTACTGGCAATATATCCCAAAGAGACCATAAATGACATTCACGCACATATATGCACCCCCATGTTTATCGCAGCTTTGTTCACAATAGCAAGGAGTTGGAAACAACCCAGGTGCCCACCAGCAAACGAATGGATAGAGAAGCTGTGGTATGTTCACACAATGGAATACTATGCCGCATTGAAAAACAAGGAACTCATGCAATATTATTCAAAATGGGTGAGCCTGGAGGACATTATGCTGAGTGAAAGATCTCAGTCGCTAAAGGACAAATATTGCATGATGCCACTGCTGTAAAATGGGGATGATAGCAGGGTAGGGGTAAGACTGAGAAAAACTGGATAAATTGTGTATACTGCACTGAAACAGATGAGGGAGTGAATAATTTAAAAGCGATGTATGATA
>NW_006399925.1:243691-247786 GCF_000299155.1 Elephantulus edwardii | reverse complement strand
CCTCATAGAAATATATATATATATCAACTATATATATATATATCAACTATATATATATCAACTATATATATATCAACTATATATATAGTTGTTGTTAAGTGCCATTGAGTCATAGATGATTCATAGCGACCCTATGAATGAAAAGTCCTGGACACTTGCATAACTTTCATCCTTTCTCCAGGTTCATAGGGTTTCCAGAGGCAAGCTATTTCGGAAATGGATGTCACTCTTGCTTCCAAGCTTGATTTAATTGAGGAGCTCCACCAAACACTGTCCACCATGGGTAACCTTTTTCGCATTTGACACATCAGTGTCACAGTGTTCAGCTTCACAGTGACCAAAAGTTACCTCTGTACAGCAAGTGGACAGACCAGGGCTATATAACCTTTATATATAGCATATATAATAATGGTTTGATGTACATAAATTTAAATATGTAAATTTTATTCCTAGAGTTTGATTTATACATATAAAATTACTTACCTGCATTTATATTTATATAACTATAAATACATAATTGTGGTGCTGGCTAGGCAAATCCAAAAGAGCTAGATAGGCCAACAGAAAGAACAGTCTGAAACTATCAGGCAGCAATTATTGCGACTGTCCATCTCTTCCTCTGGAAAGCCTTAGTTCTACGTGTAAGACCATGATCAACTGAGTCACGTCTACTCAATTACCTAGAATTTTCTCTCTTTCTTAAGATCATATGATAACAGACTTTAAAACATCTGAAATGTAAGACCAGGATATAGAATTAAGAGTTTGAATAACTGGGAGATATATACTAGGGAAATTGACACATAATATCTACCTACTATTTACTTTTACATGATCTTGTACCAGTAGTTAGGTGATTAGGAGACATATTGTATTGATAAAGTCTGCAGTCAGGGACCTTTCCAAATTGTTGAGGAACAACGATAACAGTTTAAGGACTAATGTGTATCTGGTTCAGGCCATGATCTTTTCAATCACTTGCTATGCATCCGCGATTTAGACTATGAATAAGGACGATGAAGAATTGATGCTTTTGAACTATCATGTTGGAAAGGACAACTGAATGGACCACCAAAAGAACAAACAGGTATAACTTGGAGAAAGTGCAGCCAGCGTGCTTCTTGGAGGCAAATATGATGAAGCTCTGTCTTTCACACTTTGGGCACGTTGGTAGGAGAGGCTACTGCTTGAAGAGGGACATCATTCTTGGTAAGAATTTTTCAATGAAAGAGAGGAAGACCCTCAAACCAGATGGATTGATACAATGACTGCTGCAAAGGCAGGGCTCCATATTGTCAGAAATTGTGAGGATGGTACTGTATGGGACAGAGTTCAGATCTATTGTTCATATTTGTCATTATCACTTGTTATGCATCAGAGAGTTGGACAATGACTAAGAAGGATAGAGGGAGAATTGATGCCTTTGAGCTGTGGTGCTGGAGAAGAGTATTGAGAATACCATGGACTGCTAGGAAAACAAACAGATTCATCCTGGAAAGGGTTAAACTAGGCGGCTTCTTGGAGGCAAGGATTCTGAGGCTCTGTCTAACATACTTTGGACATGTTGTAAGGAGGGACCGGTCCTTGGAGAAGGACATCATGCTTGCGAGGGTAGAGAGACAGCGTAGGATTCAGTGACTGGGGTAATTGGGATGGGAGTGTCAGAGACAGTGTGATTGGCACAGGACAGAGCAGAGTTTAGGGCTGTTGTACATAGGTTCACTATGAGTCGCAAGCAACTCGACGGCACGTAACAACAATAACAACAATAACAGTGCTTTTGTTGTATACTTATGAGTCAGACTGACCTATAGCTGACCCTTCAGCAGCTTTTCAGAGACAGTATTCACACAGGAGCAGATTGTCCATCCTTCTCCCACAGAGCAGCTGGTGGATTCAAACTGCATGTGTTTGGGATTGCAGTGCAGTTTCTTACCATTACACCATCAGAACTCCCTAATATAATGTCAGTTGTTATTATTTATTTAACATTTTGTCATCAATATTACTGAATAAAAACACCATATTTTGATACTTACTAAAAATTTACAGTTTATACAGGCTTCTTTAAAAGAAAAGAAATAGCAAAATAAAAAAATCAGAAAATTATTAAAGGAATTATAAAACTTGAAATGTTCCTTATAGCAATTGTATTCAGTTAGGAGAGAAAGATTGCATGATACTTTAGATGAATGTTTAATATAAAGTATTATTAACACTGATGAAAGAGTTAATAATATGGAAAGACTGTATAATATCTTATACCTGAGGAAAAAAAAACACATAGGGAAAAAGAAGAGATTTAAACCTCAGTGGAGGAAGTGTGGTTCATCGCACTGGATAAGCAAAACAGCATGACAGTTCTGGTTTGGTCAGGCTGGTGCTGGCCTGGGATGACTGGACAGATTGTACACAATATCTGAGAGTGCAGATGAGGAGCAAGGTATCAGCAGGAGTCAAGTGCCCAGGTAGGAGGAGGATGCGAGATGTATAGGTGGAAAGGCGTACATAGAAGAACAACTGCTGTGTGCCTGACTCTGAGACACGGGCTGTGCAGAGCTTAGCTCAAGTTGTCTGTGCACCAGCACAGGGAAGAGACCTTCAGAGCAAAAGTTCTGCAGGAAAGGCTACCACTAGGCCAAAGTGGTTAATGTGTAGAGGGAGGGGAAAAAAAGCAAAGAATGTAAGAAATTCCATTATCACAGAGGCTGTATTTAAAGGGTTCAGTCAGATCTCAGAAAAAAAAAAAAACCCTAATAACTGATACAGCTCTATTTTATGGAATGTTGTGTACCATTGAGTAGGAAGTGATCCACAGCTGACCCTCTGCTGGGTTTTCAGAGGCAGAAATTGCATGGGGAGGGATTGCTCATCCTTCTCCCGTGGAGCAGCTGGTGGAATTGAACTTCATGACCTTGAGACTACAAGAAGTTTCTTATCACTAGGGCACCAGAGCTCATTTTATTTTATTTAAATGAGCCCAAAATTTAGGAAGGGCTTGCAAATTTACTCTCTAAATGTTGTTGTTTCCTTTATCCTTTTGAGATAATTTTGTTGCAACTTGGAAGACCTTTTCAAATGATCTTCAAGTTTATTAACAATTCTATGATTATTGTTTAATAAAGCAATAATTTAAAAAATTACTATAACTTGAATGATATAATCTTAATTTTTATGTTTTCTTGCTTTTTAAATTGTTTTCAATCATGTATATACATTTTATTTGATAATATTAGTTACCATTGTATAATGCCACTATTTACAACTTCCTACTCAACTCTCCATTTTCCTTCACTTTATCTATCCATTCTTTAATCTCTGCTCCCTCCTTCTCCCCCCCCCCCAGTTTCTGCCTCACAATTGTTTCTATCTGTGGGGAAATCTTCCCTTATTCTCCTTGCTCCAACATTTCAGTTAGCAGCCAAGTGTGTAACCGCTATGTTCTCAGGACTCCTACATACTCACAAACTGTCATTACACCAGAATCTATGAGTTTCTCACTCTTCCCCTTTCTCATGATCCAGCCACACTGAGTTTCTACATTCTTTCTATAAATGGGGCCATCTATCTCTTTCTTCTGCCTAGAATTGCTTTCTTGTGTATATTTGCATGACAAAATCTAATTTCATTGGGGAAGACTAATGTCAGGGGTCTTTCCAGAGTACTGAAGAGCAACAGTGTCAGTTCAGAGACTAAGGTGAGCCTGAGCCAGGTCGTGGTCTTCCCAATTACTGGTAGGCATCAGAAAGATTGACAATGTCTAGGGATGATTGAAGGAGAAGTGATCCCTTTGAGCTGTGGTTGCTGAGGAAGAAAATTGAATATACCATAAATAGCTCAAATTCATCCTGGAGAGAATGAAACCAGGCTGTCCTCAGGGGTAGATATCATGCTTGGAGAGGGACAACACATTTGGGAGAGTTTAAGGACGGGGCAAGAGAAGAGGACCCTGGATGAGAGGGTAATTGAAGTAGGTGTGTCAGAGACAATGAAGTTGGCTCAGGATAGAGCAGGATTCAGTGCTGTTGTAGATAGGCTTGCAATGAATTACAAGTGACCTGATGATACATAAAAACAACAACAACAACAACAACA
>NW_006399925.1:241925-243000 GCF_000299155.1 Elephantulus edwardii | reverse complement strand
CACACACACACACACACACACACACACACACATTCCTACTTCTCGCAGTGACTAAGTATGATAGCAGAAGAATCAATACTGTTGAGTTCTGGTACTGGGAAGAGTCTTGAACATACCATGAACTGCCAGGAGAACAAATAGGTCTGTCTTGGAGAGGCGGAAACAACATTTCTTCTCGGAGGAAAGATTCTAAAGTTCTTTCTTACATACTTTGAGCATGTTGCCAGGAGAAAACAGTCCTTGGATAAAGGCTTTGAAGGGTGGAGAGACAGTGCAGGGGAAGAAGACTTAAGATCTATTGACACAGTAACTGGGGTAATGGAGCATAGATAAGTCAGAATCAGTGAGACTGGCTCAGGATAGGACAAGCTTCAAAGCTGTTGTACATAGGGACACTATGAGTTTCAGGCAACTCGACACACAACAACTCCTCACTTTACTATTGAACACTTCAAATTTATGATGTTGCTGTTGTTGTTATGTGCTGTCGAGTGGCTTTCAACGCATAGCAAACTTATGTCCAACAGCCCTAAATTCTGCTCAATCGCACTACCTCTCACACACATAACCCGAGTTACACCAGTCACTGAATCAATCCACCTCATAGAGGGTCTTCTGCTCCTGCACTGTCCCTCCACCCTACCAAGTATAATGTCCCTCTCCAAGGACTGGTCCCTCCATACAACATGCCCAAAGTATGTCAGACAAAACCTTAGAATTCTTGCCTCAAGGATCAGCCCAATTTAACCCTCTCTAGGATGAATTTATTTGTTTTCTTAGCAGTCCATGGAACATTCAATCCTCTTTGCCAGCACCACAACTCAAAGGCATCAATTCTCCTTCTATCCTCCCTAGTCATTGTCCAGCTTTCTGATGCATAACAAATAATTGCAAAGACTATGGCCTGTATCAGAGGCACCTTGGTCTCCAGAATGGCACCATTGCTCTTCAGTACTTTGGAGAGGTCCCTAACAGCAGACTTTCCCATAACAATACATTTTTTAATTTCCTGGCTACTGGTGCCAACAGTGTTGACTGTAGAGCTGGGCAAACTAAAGCTATGAACAATCTCAAT
>NW_006399925.1:240712-241754 GCF_000299155.1 Elephantulus edwardii | reverse complement strand
GAGAATCTTTGTCTTCTTGATATTGAGCCTCAATTCATATTGGAGGCTACAGTCCCTGACCCTCTTTAGCAAGCACTTCAAGTTCTCTTCAGTTTCAGCAAGCAGGGTTGTGTCATCCATATAACGCAGATTGTTGATAGATCTTGACCAATCCTGATGCCACACTTCTCTTCATAGAGCCCAGCCTCCAGGATAATCTGTTCTGCATACAGGGGTTAAAAAGGTATGAAAATAGAACACATCCCTAGCATACACCCTTCCCAATTTTGAACCATGCAGTGTTTCATTGCTCTGTTCTGACGACTGCCTCTTGGCCCAAGTATAGGTTTCCCATTAGCAGAATCAAGTGTTCGGGGATTCCCATTCTTCTCAGAGTCAGCCACAGTTTGTTATGATCCACACAGTCAAATGCCTTTGCATAATCAATGAAACACAGGTAGACATTCTTTTGGTATTCCCTGCTTTCAGCTAAGATCTCGCTTTGCATTTCTTAAGCTCAAGGAACTGAAGAACAGATTCAAACCTTGAGTTGCTATAATCAAGGACCCTTTAGGCAGAATATTAAATGATTCGTGAAGTATTGAAAGAATATGGAAAGGATATACAGAGTCACTGAGTTGAAATGAATGGGCAGACACAGAAGAATGTAATGAAACAACATTTGAGCAAGAGCCTATAGTGACGAAGGAAGAAGTTGAAGCTAGTTTGAAGGAAATAGCAAAAAAAAAAAGGCCCCAGGAATAGATGATATACCAATTGATATATTTCAGCCAACAGATACTGTCCTAGATGTGCTCACCAAGTTGTGCCAAGAAATCTGGAGAACGACCACTTAGTCAACTGACTGGAAGAGATCGATATTTGTTCCCATTCCAAATAAAGGTGACACAACAGAGTGTGGAAACTATAGAACAATATCATTGATTTCACATGCAAGCAAGATTCTACTGAAGATTATCTAAAAATGACTGGAAGAGCACATCAGCAGAGAACTGCCAGAAGTCCAGGCTGGGTTTAGAAGGGGTCATGGTACTCAGAATAT
>NW_006399925.1:236060-239847 GCF_000299155.1 Elephantulus edwardii | reverse complement strand
ATATATATATATAACATGCTCATACACGCACACTCACACAGATGTCTGGTTTATGACGTTTAAGTGTTTGTCTGATAACCAAAATATTGGCAGTTTGAAATGATCTGCCATAGCAAAAATGTGGCAATGATTTATACATTTAGAAAAACTCTGGAAAAATTTTACTTCTTGCTATAGAACTGGATAGACTTATTGCCATTGACCTAGAAGCAACTCAAAGTCCTGTTGGATTTCTGAGGCTGAGAGATGATGGAGTTATTGGTTGGTTCAAACAAAAGTATCATTTAGGTTACCATCATAATCCTCTTTGAACTATACAACTAGAACTCCACTTGTATTACGGAGTTACTATGAATTGCAATTGATTTGATAGGAAAGGGATATCTATCTTCACACATGACTGTTAACTTTCTCTTTGAGAGACTTGGGCTCAATTTACATGCCAAATATATGGCCACCACTAGTCACTGGAGATTTACCTAGTGCTGTGATGCTGAACAGGCTTCAAGAGAGCATCCAGGCTAAGAAGGGATAAGAAAAAGACCTAGTTATGCACTTCTAAAAACCAGTCAGTGAAAAGCTCTATAATCAGAATAGCTTGACCTCCAACAGATTAGGCTGGTGAGGCAAGAAATAAACTGCATTTCATTCAGTTGTGAGTGAGGGTGCCCTCAGTCTGGGACTGACTTGATGGCAACTTACAACACAAAACATATATTTATGAACACAGCACACTTAATGACAGAAGAAAAATAAAATGGGCTTTTTATTCATCCACCGATACTTTTTTGGTGCCTAGAACAAAGAATGGCACATAGTAGATACGTAGTAAAATCTTGTGGCAAAATACATTTTATTTTATTTTTTAATAAAACCAATAGTGATTATACTTTATTCAGGTCAAACTGAGCATTACAAAATCAAGAAGCTAATTATAATTGTGGCACAGGTATTTTTACAATGCACATGAAAGTACTGTTCATGAATGTCTCGAGATCCAGCGTGCCAATAAATACTTAAAATTTTCTTTTGAAAAGTCCAGTCCTCATTTCTTGGTTACAAATCAGGACATCAATTAATTATTTTAAAATATTTCTGTAGGGAAAAATATACCAGAAATCAACAAAAATTGATTTTGATCACTCTAGGATTCCAACACCTGTAGATGCTCCTAAGAGTTATCTAAAGAATTTGAATTATTTAATCTCAAAAAATTCAAAACATGAAAAGAAGATCATAGGGTATGAAGAGCACAAAAAAAATTGGTTTTATGGTATTAAAGTTTAGTTTTAATTCAGTCACTTATCCTGCAAAACAATATGCCAAGATCAACCTTGGAAAACTCAGAAAAATAAAAGTGATAAAGTATCTTCCTCATACTTTCTTAGTGTATTTGCCAGATACTCGAAGACCAACACATACAAATGCATAAACGGGAACCTGTCACTCATCTAATCAAATGGTGAGCTACTAAGAAGCAGTAAGATATTCTTCCTAACATGAAAATTAAATAGCTCCAGGTAAAAGGATGTTATTTCCCACATGTGTATTTTGTGCAGAGTCCCAAGGCAAAGGTTACTTCTGGCTTTATGAATTATGAGAAATGGCCCGTGTGTTGACTTATCACAGGTCTTTTGTTCTTCTTTCCTGAGAAATCTTTAGCTTCTTTGGGAGGAGACATATGAATTGTTCTCCATGGAATCGGATTATAAAATGCTGGTTCTGGGTAGGAATTTGCACTGTAAATGCCTGTAAGTTGTCCATTGGCATAACCATAGCTTTTTTGCAGCTGGACGAGGTTTATTTTTTGCATTTTCCAACCAATCCTTAATTTTTTTTTCCCCCTGCTACTTCCTTTTTTCTTGTAATTCAGCTTTCCTTTGCTTTTCTTTCTTCTTTTCAGGATCTTCAGCATTTTTTAGCCACTAGATATTTTTCTCTTGCTTTTTCTTACAAATGTTCTTTCTCTTGTTCATTTGGCTGCTTTTCCTTCCATTTCTTTACTAATTTTTTGCTTCCTTTATTTTCTGTTCATTCTTTTTCTGGATCCACACTTTGAGCTTTTCTTCAACAATTATTTTTCTTTTTTCTCATTCTTCCATTTTTTCCTTAGCTTCTAGTTGCTGATTTATTTCTTTTAGTGCTTTCTGTTATAGTCTATCACGTTCTTCTTTTTCTTTGCCAGCATACCGCGTTTCCCATGGTGTCAGGCTACTTTCTGGTAAGCACACTTGTTTCTGATCTTTGGGGGTACCTTCTGATTTAACCTCACTGTAACTTCATTTCTTTCAGGCCCGCCACCTTGGTCTCTGAGTCCTGAGTGCCTTCGTCCACATCTTCTGTCTCGTCATCACTGTTATCTTCGTCAAATGGAAATCTCTGGTGGCCGAGGGAAGACAACAGTGACATGGTGGGATTCCTGTAGCTCGGCTACAGCGACAGCCAGCACAGGGAAACTACCACCACTACCTCCATTCCCTAACCCCAGGCGCCCACTGTGAGGAGCGCTAAGGAGTCTGAGGAGTCCTGAGCCCTGGGCTTGCAGCCCCCAGAAAACCTTGCACTGTGAGATGGGGAGAGAAACTGCTCCAGCGCCCACTCCTTGCCTGCTGAGTTCAAACCTGTGGGGCCAAGGCTGGTAAAATACACTTTAGATATCCTTGTATACAGTAGCTGAAACAGCTAAAATATATTTAATTGTAAACATATTTATGCACATATCATAGGGTCGCTATGAGTCGCCTGTGACTCGACTGACACTTAACAATACTACCACCACCAACAGCAGTCGGTCTAGAGGATGGAAAGCCATGCTCCCAAGCCAAAGGTGAGTGACTCTGCTCTGCGGCCCTCAGGCCTGCCTTTAATTGTTTTTGGTGAAACATTCTTCTGGGTAGTGCAACCTGGTATGTCCACTTGCTGTACAGAGGTAACTCATCTTTGCTGTGAAGCCGAATACTGTTACACATGGTGAACAGTGTTTGGTGAAGCTTCCCAACTAAAGCAAGCTTGGAAGCAGGAATGGCATCCACTTCCACAGTAGCTTACCTCTGGAAACCCTGTGAACCAGGAGAGAGGACGAAATTTATACAGGAAGTGTCCAGGACTTGGTTCATATAGTCACTATGAGTCGCCTGCTAATCGACGGCACTTAAAAACAATAACAACAACATCTCTCATATGTCTCCCTTGGAGAGGGTGAAACCAAGTATCTCCTTGGAAGCTAGGATTTTGAAGCTCCATCTCACATACTCTGGGCACATGACCAAGAGGGACTGATCCTTGGAGAAGGACATCATGCTCAGAGAACTTGTGGGACACAAAGGAGAGAAAGATCCTGGATGAGATGGATTGAGACAGTAACTGGGGCAGTGGGGTTAGTGTATCAGTCAGTGAGACTGGCTTGGACAAAGCAGACTTCAGATCTATTGTATATAGGGTCATTATGGATCGCAAGCAATTTGCACATAACAACAACAACATATATAAATGTATATGAGCATGTAAATATATAGAAATAAAAGATAAATACATAAATATAGGAATAAACAAATATGTATATATAAACACATAAAATAAATATATATTATATAAAAATCTTAAGTATATATAATGCTCAGAGTCACTGTATCAGAAGGAATTGGCTGACACAGAAGAATTTCATGAAATGACATACGAGCAAGAGCCTATGGTGATGAAGGAGGAAGTTCAAATTGCTCTGAAGGAATTGGCAAAAAAAAAGGCCCCCGGAGTTGACAGCATACCAATTAACATATTTCAACAAACA
>NW_006399925.1:218363-232025 GCF_000299155.1 Elephantulus edwardii | reverse complement strand
TAGTTAACAGTTTTAGTTTACTTGGCTCCACGGTCAACACTCTTGGTAACAGCAGCCAGGAAATCAAGAGAAGAATTGCATTGGGAAAGTCAGCTGTGAAGGACCTTTCAAGAGTACTGAAGAGCAACAACATCAGAATGGAGACCAAGGTGCGCCTAATCCGGGCTATAGTCTTTGCAATTACATGCTATGCATCAGAGAGTTGGGCAGTGAATAGGGTTGATAGAAAGAGAATTGATACCTTTGAGCTGTGGTGGTGGAGGCAAGTGTTGAATATACCATGGACTGCTAGGAGAACAAACAGGTTTGTCCTGGAGATGGTGAAGCCGGAGTGCTCCTTGGAGTCAAGGATTCTGAAGGTTCGTCTGACATACTTTGGGCATGTTGCAAGGAGGGACTGGTCCTTGGAGAGGGACATCATGTTTGGTAGAGTGGAGGGGCAGCTAAGGAGAGGAAGACCTTCGATGAGATGGATTGTTTCTGTGACTGGAGCGGTGGGAATAAGTGCGTTTGAGATGGCTAGGTTGGCACAGGATAGAACAACATTTAGAGCTCTTGTACTTTGGGTCGCTATGAGTTGCACGTGACTCGATGGCACATAACAACAACATATAATGCTTATCTATTAGTACATATAAAATGCATATGTGTCTATATGTATGGATGTATGTATTTGCATATAAATATAAATACAGAGATAAAAGTTTTTGTTGTTATGCACTGTCAAGTTAGAATTGACTCATAGGTGACCCTCCAGCACATATTTAGAGGCTATAAATCACATGGAATGAGGATGGCCATCTTTCTCCTGCAAAGCAGGTGGTAGATTCAACTACCTATATATTGGGTAGGCAGACCAACTCATTACGCATTTGTTGTCAGGTCCTGTAGAGTTGAGTACAACTCATAGTAACCCAATGAACAACAGATATGACCCTATCCTAATCTGTGCCATCCATATACTCTCTCACACACTGGAGACCATTGGTTCAGTCACTGTGTCAATCCTCCTGGTTGAGAGTCTTCTCATTTTCACTGTCCTTCCATCTTTGCAAGTATGATGTTCCTCTCCAAGGAATAGCTTCTCCTAGTAACAAGCCTAGAGTATATGAGACAAAACTTTAACATCTTTCCCTTCCAGGGGCACTCTGGCTGTGTCTTCTCCAAGATATATCTATTTGTTCTTTTTGGCAGTCTCTTCCAACATCACAGTTCAGAGGCATCATCATTCTTCTGTCATCCTTATTATCTAGCCTTTTCTACTCACCAGGGCACCTGAATATATCTATTTACTGTTATGTACTGTTGAGTTGGAACTGATTCACTGTTGACCCTCCAGTGGGTTTTTAGAGACTGTAAATTACATGGGCGAGTATTTTCCGTCTTTCTCCCATGAAGCGACTTGAGGATTTGAACCATGTATCTTTGGGTTAGCAGCATAACAACTTACAACCAGGGAATGAGAGAGCTCCCTAAATACACACACACATTATTGTATTTTTTATTTAATCTTGATTACTATATTCTTTCTGTTCATAAGCAATAAGCAAAATAAAATGGGAACCCCTGGTACAAATCATAACTACCATATCTAAAAACCTCTGAAATCCTGGTTGAGTATACTTTTCTCAGCTCATGAATCACAAGGCATCAGAACACCAGTACCCTTCCATGATTTCTTTGTTCTGTCTTTCATGGTTTTTCACTCCTTGCAGTTACAACTTAGCACTTCAAAGTTACTGTGAGTCCACAAAGCAAAAGCTAAATTCTTCAGAGTTCTGTGCATTAGGAAAGTCTTCCTAAGCTATGCTGGATGAACTCTTTGCTCTCAGTTTTCCTTCTAACCTTTCTATTGTGTGCTGCATATGGGTGCGAGGGAATCAGTTCCTCTTCGTGAGTTTGGAATGTAGAGCAAGAATCAGACATGCTGGGGAGAACGGAACAGCTTTAGGAAGACAAAACACACTGGAAAATTTTCCTGGCCTTCACTCATCAGCCACCCAAGGCTTCAACTAACGTGATTTTGGAAAATAGTCTCAAGTTACAGTCCAAATATTCAAATAATAGAGAAAAATATGCATACAATTGGTATAGCGGTTTTTGTTTGAGTTTTTTTCCAGGAGATTCCTCTTTAAAACTTTACATATGTTTCATTTAATTGTTTTACTTGCAAAAAAGGGAATTTGAATGTATTGAATTATTATAATTGAACATCAAGAAAACTAAGTCCAAAGAACTATTTCTATACACATATTAAATCAATTCATTCACTGATCTGGGCCTGACCAGTGGGGTTCCAAGTAGCATCACAAAAGACTATGGTTTTTGTTTTTATTTTCAGTTGAATTTCCCTTTGTTGTTTTGTTGTTGTTATGTGCCATTAAGTTGGAACAGACTTATAACTGACCCTCCAGGGTGTTTCAGAAGCTGTAAATCTCATTAATAGAAACTGTTCTTTGTTCTCCTGAGGAGCTTCTGGTGGATTTGAACCACCCACCTATAAGTTGGCAGTATAAATCCTTAGTTACTAGGTCACCAGAGTCCCTCTGACTAATTTGTAGAATACAACTTTAACAAGCCCAATTGTTTTGCTATCTCAATTTTCATCTCCTTAGCAGCATTTAAAAATGGTCTAAAATAGGAAATATCAAATAATACCTTTATAAGCTCTCATACTAGTAAGACAGTGTTAAAAATATCAGAACTCAAATATGAAGACACAAAAGAACTTTGCTGTTGTCATTAGGTGCCACTGAGTCAGCACCAATTCTCAGACTCTGTGAATAAAAGAAACAGTACCTAATCCTGTGCTTCCTTATAATCACTATTTTGTTTGATCTTTGTTCTTTTTCAATAACTATTTACACAGAAGGATGTATTTCTCCAGGAACTGAGCTGTTATGATCATACACTAAGAGTATAATGAGATGATAGATGGAACAGAGTTTGAGATTGTTAACAATTTTAGCTTGCTCTGCTCGACAATCAATACTCTTGGCACCAGCAGTGAGGAAATCTAAGAACTGTATTAGGAAAATCTGCTGTCAGGGACCTCTCCAGATTGCTAAAGAACAAAAATAGTCTAGAGACTAAAATGTACCTCATCTAGGTCATGGTCTTTGCAATTGCTTGCTATGCATCAGAGAGCTGGACAATGACCAAAGATGACAGAAGAACTGATGCCTTTGAGTTGTGGTGCTGGAGAAGAATACTGAACACACCATGAACTGCCAAGAGAACAAACAAATCTATCCTGAAAAGGATGAAACCAGGCTACTCCTTGAAGGCAAGATTTTTGAGGCTTCATCTCACATACTTTGGATATATTGTCAGAAGGGACCAGTCCTTGGAGAAGGACTTCAATCCATCAGTTTTGGAAAGGTGGAAGGACAGTACAGAAGAGGAAGATGTTGGATGAGACTGATTGACACAGTAACTAGGGTAATGAGGGTAGATGTGTCAGAGACAGTGAAATTGGCTCAGGAAAAGAGCAGGAATTAGAGCTACTGTGCAGCACTTCTGTGACTTGGCCTACTAGTTGGGGAAACCCCCTTCCTCCTTCAAACTACACTATAGAACAGAGAAACCAGAGAAACCGGCCCATTACTACTGAGCTGAGGGAAAGACCCCAGCTCCCTGCTGCTCAATGGACAACAAAATGAGCAGATAGACACAGGAAATAGGGAATGAATCTGCCCATAGATGACCAGCAGGAAATATTGTTACTGGGAAACACAATTAGGAGGCAAATATTTTAAGTCTGCAACTTTTCAAAGCATGATAAAAATTAGGAGGTGTCGACAACCAATGCCAACACAACAGAAACTTCCTTACACATATCAAGAAGAACTTCATATAATGTCGAGAAAGCTTCAGGAAGTCTCAAAAATTATAAGGCAAAACTCCCAACAAAACAAACCTTCTCCTAAAAATGTAGTTTAGACTGCATACTCAATGAATATCCTAGGGAGATGGAGGCAGATGAAATTGATCAATGTGGAGTTATATGAACAGCTACTGAGGAATTTACAAGTGGTGGAAGAAAGAATTTAAACCATAAATAAAGAGCTACAAGAATGGAAAAAAATCATCACAAGATAAAGAGG
This sequence comes from Elephantulus edwardii, assembly GCF_000299155.1. NCBI lineage: Eukaryota > Metazoa > Chordata > Mammalia > Macroscelidea > Macroscelididae > Elephantulus > Elephantulus edwardii. Next base: position 227,919 of record NW_006399925.1, on the reverse strand, counting down.
GTACACCCAACACAGTACTGGAAATAACAGGAAAGCATGAAACCAGTCCAGATTATGAAGACCAAAATGGTGGAACTCTTCAATATTTTGGAGGAACAAAACACCCTAATAGGGCACACAGGAATGATTCCCACAAGGGTATGTAAGGGTGGATGCACAGAGGTACCTGGGGCTGCTCCACCTACACCCACCCTCATAGAGAGTACAGAACTCATAAGGAACCTGGTCTGTGGTCACATTGCAGACCACTGAAGACAATTTTAGACCTTAGGAGAAATTGGCCACACACAGGAGAGATTCCCAGCAGGCTTCATGAAACATGAGAAGGCCAGTGTGTAGCATTACCAGGAGTTGCTCCCTACAGCCTGAAAGAGAGTGAAATGGGAACCTCTAGGAGGGGAAGTCTGCACTCAGGTGGGATTCCTGAGGGCTGTGGCTATAGACCAGAGAGAACTTGAAAGATGTTATGAAAGGTGAGCTTCCCAGTTGCACAGAACCAGAAAGGACTCCTGTTATAGTGAGTTGCCCCTCCCATTCCCCCCAAAGGGAATATTTTAAGTCTAAAACTAATCAATAGACTCATAAAGATAAAGGACTGAGAACAACCAACACAGACACAATAGAAACAGCCTAACATATACCAAGGACATCTTGATATAATGTCAAGAAAGCAATTGCAGCTTCAAAGATTGTTTAAAAACAAAACAAACCTCCTAAAATAAGCAGATCATATTTAAGACACTACAAACACCCCAGAGATAGAGAAGTAGAAGAAATATACTGATGTGAAGTGTCATGAACAAATACTGAATAAATTGAAAATTGTGGAAGAAAGAAATGAAACCATGAATAAATAAGTAAAAAAAAATTAAAAATCATCACAAGACATGGAGGGTACAACCACAAGAACCACAATGGCTAAATTGTAGAGGGGAAAAAAGAGAAAGGAGAGGGAATAAAATGGAAAAAAAACCCAAAAACAAAAACAAAAATCAAAAAGCATTACAAACATTTGAGATGACATCAATGCAGTAATATAAGTGTGACAGAAATTCAAGAGAAGAAGGGATGCAGAAAATCACTGAGAAAATTGTGGAAGAGGTACTACCAAAAATCTTCCCAGGGATCATAAAAAAAGAGGAAATCAACATTCAAGAAGCTCACCAAACTCCAAGCATAAAGACCTAAAATGAAAAACATCAATGAATCATAATAAAATTCTACAAAACCAAAGATAAAAATAGAGTGCTGAAAGCAGTGTTAGAAAAACCAAGAGTTATCTACAAAGGGTAAGAAATTAGATTAAGTTTTGATTACTCAACAGAAACCATGCAAGCAAGATGACAATGGGATGGTATATAAAGAAGGTTGAAAGAAAACAATTGCCAGACTATATCCAGCAATGCTGTCCATCAAAAAGAATCCTGTACCGAGCAAATCTGTCCATCAAATATGAAGGAGAAATTAGGTTATTTGGAGAAAATCAGAAACTTAAGAAATCTGTGAAAACAAGACGAATTTAACAAGAAATACTAAGGGAAGTTCTTGACACAGAGACACCAAAGGAAAAGTCAAAACATAACCAGCAACAATAGAAAAAGAAATACAACAAAAGGCAAAGACAAAACCTGGTCTGCCAAAGTTGTTTTTGTTTTTGTTATTGATTGCCATAGAGTTGAACACAACTCATAGCAACCCTATGAGCAAAAAGCCTGAGTGCTTTCTTTAACTATCAACATTTATTTTGATAGTTGAAAGTTCATAGAGTTTCCAGAGGCATGTTATTTAGGAAGTGGATAAACATACTTAATTTGAATGGTCTAAATGAACCAATTAAGAGAAAAAGAGTAGCAGAATGGATAAAAAAGAAAAACCCATCAATATGTTGCCTACAAGACACATCTAAGAATTGAGGAGAAAGACTGACTAAAAACCAAAGGGTGGAAATCAAGCAAATGGGATTCAGGGGAAAAAAAGGCATGATTGACATACTCATCTCTGCTAAAAGAGAATTCAGAAAGAAAACCACCATAAAAGATAAATAAAGGCATAATACAATGATAAAAGGCATAATACATCAAAAATACATATCAACAACTTATTCGAAATTTATGCACTATATTATAGAACTACAAAATGCATAAAACAATAGTTTATTAAAAAATAAATAGATAACATCATAATAGTGGTAGATTATTTTAACACATCACGCTCACCAACAGGTAAGTCGACTGAAAAGAAACGCAACAAAGATACAGAAGAATTAAACTATACAAATAGCCAACTCACCATTGTAGATGTAATCAGGCTACTGCACCCAACTAAAATGCAATTGACTTCCTTTTCTAATTCACACGGTATATTCTCCAGAATCAACAATTTATTAGGACACAAAACAAGCATCAACAAATTGAAACATATTTAACTAATAAAAAGGACCTTCTCAGACCACAGTGTCATAAAACTAGAAATTAATGAGAGGAAAGGATAAAAAATTTCCCATGTTGAAGCTAAGTAACATCCTGTTAGAACACCCTACTCAGATTGACACAAACAGATGTAGAATACTTGAACAAACCCATTCAGACAGAAGAAATTGAGCAGTAGATTTTTTAAAAGAATTCATTATGACCAAGTGGGAGTCATAACATGTATGCTATGTTTCCCACGTTTTCAATGTAAGAAAATCCCACATCCCTTCCTGATTAAACCACTCACCAAAAATATGAATAGAAGGGAATTACCTCGACATAGTGCAAAATGTATTTGCAAAACCAAGAGCCAACATCATCTCAAGGAATAAATATTAAAGTCATTTGCCTTGCAAATAGGGAACAGACAAGGATACCAACTATCACCACTCCTATTCAATATTGTATTGGAAGTACTTGATAGGGCAGTAAGATAAGAGAAGGAAATAAGAGGCAAAAAACTTAAACCAGGTTGAGATGATAACAATGTTTTTCTTTGTGATTTTTTTTTAAATCTGTCTCTACCATCATTCATCCCTTAGTTTGTTATACTACAGTGTCTTTGTGTTTTTGTGTTATTAGAAGCTATTTATCCCAACAGTTTTAAAATATCAATAGGATCATTCACGGTGAACATGTTTCAATGGAATTTTCACATTAAAGTTAGGCTAAGAAGAAAAATCTGGCAATATGCTTCTGGAAAACAAAAATGGTCAATTAAAAGCTTATGAAGAGTAGGGGAGCACTGTCTGATCTATTGATGAAAATTTTCCCCGTAAGTTGTAAGGCACTCAAAATACAGCTGGGAAAGACCTGTCTCTTCAAAAGTAAAATTGACTTTATTGATCTAGATGGATCTAAATTCTTAGAACTTTAATTTATTCATGTATCACAAATATAAATGAGAAGTAGCTGCAAACAAGAATTAAAATTCAGAACATGGAATGTATGAAGTATGAATCTGTGGAAATGGCAAAGAGTGAGAAATTAAGTAGAATGTAAAAATCAATATTCTAGGCATTATGGCATCAATACAAAACTTGAAGGTAAAGCTCCATTATTTTAGTATTTTATGGTTTTGCTTTTTATTTAAATATATATTTAAAATAAGATTGGTGGAAGATTCATCAACAATCTGCATCACGCAGATAACACAACCCTTCTTGCTGAAACTGAGGAGGACCTGAAGCACTTACTTCAGAAGGTCAAGGACTGCAGCCTTCGATATGGATTGAGGCTTAATATAAAAAAGACAAAGATTCACACCACTGGGCCAATTAGCAGCGTCAGGATGGATGGCGAAGAGATTGAGATTGTTAACAGATTTAGTTTGCTTGGCTCCACAGTCAACACTCTTGGCATCAGCAGGAAATTAAAAGATGTACTGTGATAGGAAAGTCTGCTCTTAGGGACAGCTATAAAATACTGAAGAGCAATGGAGTCACTCTGGAGATTAAGGTGCACCTAATACAGGCCATGGTCTTTGCAGTCACTTGCTATGTGTCTGAGAGTTGAACAATGACTAGGGATGATAGAAGGAGAACTGATGCCTTTGAACTGTGGTATTGGAGAAGAGTGTGGAATATACCATGGGCTGCAAAGGAAATGAATAGGTTCATCCTATAGAGGGTTAAATGAGGATGCTTCTGAGAGGCAAAGACTTTGAAGCTTTGTCTGGCATACTCTGGACATGTTGCAAGGAGGGACCAATCCTTGGAGAAGGACATCATGCTTGGGAGGTTGGAGGGACAGAGCAGGAGATGAAGACCCTCTATAAGGTGGATTGATTCAGTGACTGGGGTAATGGGGGTAGGTGTGTCAGAGACAGTGAGATTGGCACAGGATAGAGCAGGGTTTAGGGATCTTGTACATAGGGTCACTATGAGTTGCAAGTGACTCGACAGCACATAGCAACAACAACAACATACTGAACAAGTGACAAGGTCTGAAATAAATGAACAATCAGACATTGTGTATATCACAATAAACTATGTAAAACAGGAGATTCATAACTTATTGACTGTGGGAACACCTAAGAAAAGGCTCATCCATAGACTGAAACAATTGTGAAGGGTTTACAGGGATAGAAAGGAAGGGAGAAGGAAGCATAAATTAGTTGATAAATTAATAAGGAAAGGGAGGGTACTGAGAGGATTTGATAAAATGTAATACATGACATTGATAAATTATTATTAATGTTATGAAACTATATATATATATATGAATGATTGAAATAAAATTAATTAAAAAGAATTTTTTTCCTTTCAGGAATACAGAATAGGAAAAACATAATTTCCACGTATATTATATAGTTATTAAGTAACCTTTTAGCTTGTAATAAGAAAATTCTGTCTGTATTTTTATTACTAATTTAAAAATGGACTAAATTATATTTCTGAGTCTTGAATTTTGAAGCACCTCAATATAGAGAGATGTGCTCTATGTAAATCATGCTTACTTTATCAATAAAGACATCTGTAGCTCTTGTTAAGTACTGTAGAGTCAGAACCAACCCATATCTGACCCTCTGGTGGGTCTTCAGAGGCAGTTAACCACATGAGAGGAGATTGCCCATCCTTCTCCAGCAGAATAGCCAGTGTCCTCAAACTGAATGTTTTTGTATTTGCAGCGTAGCTGCTTGCCACTAGGCCACCAGAGCTATTCGGCATAAATCTTGAATGTCTTTACAGCTCTAAGAATGATCTTTTTCTTCCTTATATTGGGCATTGCCTCATTTGCATTAATTCTCTATACCACATACAGATTGTCATAGAATAGTATGCCATGGGACACAGGATCTCTTTCTACAGGATGCCTGAGGGTGTGGATGAGGTAAATATCTTTAGTTTGTTTGTGATTTTTTTTTGTATTGGTTTTCATACAAAATTTATATACATTGTGTTTTTTTTCATGTACAGTGTGCTTGATACATTCCTTCACTCACATTTTGTTTCAAAACTAGTCACTATTAATCTTTGCCTATCATGACCAATTTTTCAAGATCTTTCTCATTCCTTCACCCACCCCTCTGCACCTGCCCACTGAACTCTTCTATCCTCCTGATCTTTCCCCCACCCACATTTTCTGGCCTTTTGCTCCCTCTACCTCCCTTTTCGGACTTTTATACACATATTACTAGTTATCCTGTTATTTTTCAATAAGGATCTTATGCAGTATTTGTCTTTATTATACTGAGGTAGTGTGCTCCACATAATGCTTTATAGACTCATGTCATAGAGTATTTTGTGAAAATGTTGCTCATGAAGTAATCTTGAAGTAAAAGAATTGAGGTGCTATTGGGATAACTTTGACAATGAGGATAAGAAAAAACAAATAAACCATGGAGCTAAACAATATCCCTCTCAGAAATGTTGTGAAGCAAAATTTCTTCTTAAAAATTTCCCCTTGTATCATATAAATTGTTTCATATACTGAAGGAACAGACTACATTTCCAAAAACCTGGTGGCTAGCAACCTATTGTGGAAATTTTTTCTTTGTGTCACTTGTTTTTCATTAGTTGACAGTCTTGGGATTGAAACTGTGCCAACATTATAACACTTGCTTCAGGCTCTTCTTTCAAGGATAAAAGGAATAACCTCATTTTCAATCCATTTGTCCTGACATGGTCATAGAGAAATAATAGAAAGGAGTTAGAATCTTACTTCTAGTTTGTTTCTATTTCACCTTCGATATAGAGATGCAAGCACAAAGATACAAATACACATACATTATCCTAATACTTTTGTGGGTAGAATTTGTCATATTTATCAAAAAAATGTTTATTGAACAACAACAATATGTAATGCATTGCTTCAGTACTAGTGATGCAGCAGTAAATAGAAGTGATTAAAATTCACATTTTAAAATTTTACCTATAATTATATCTATCTTTAAATTATCTTTTATGGTTTTGTGTTTTATGGAGTAACTTCCATCTTTTCTGACATAAAAAAATCTTTAACATTTATTCTACTTTTTTTGTATATTTCTGCTTATACATTGTTCATTGAGTAAATTGCAACCTTCCTTGGGACACTTTAGATTGCTGTTGGTGACAGTGTTAAGTGAAATAAGTCTGGTATGATCTCAAAGTAACCCGATCTATGAAAAACTGATGTCAACTTTGCTATATTCTGTGCCATCCTCACCATCTCTGGTTTTCCCAAGCCAAAGCATATTCTGATTTCCTGTATGCTAGTACCAATGATGTTGCTTGTGGAACAAGGTAAGACAAAATCATCGACAATTTCAATCTTTTCTCCATTAATCATAAGGCTATCTATTGGCCCAGTGGTTAGGATTTTCATTTTCTGGATGCTGAGATGTAATTTATATTGAGGGTCACAATCTTTGATCTTCTGCAGCAAGTGCTGCAAGTTCTCTTCATTTTCAGCTAACAACGTTGTGTCATCTGCATAATGCAGGTTCTTGATGAGTCTATGTTTTGATGCCACATTCTTCTTCATAAAGTACAGCCTCTGGAAAATTTACTCAGCATACAGATGGAACAAGTATTAAGAATACAGCCATATTGTATATCTTTCTTGATTTTAAACCATGCAGTGTTCCCTTGATCTGTTTGCACAATAGCCTCTTTGTCTAGGTATAGGTTTCTATGGGCATAATTTTAAGTGTTTTGAGATTACCAATATTTTCAATGTTGGCCATAATTTGTTATGATCCACAAAGTAAAATTCCTTTGCATAGTTAATAAAATACAAATAAACATCCTTCTGATAGTCTTTGTTTTCAGCTAATGTGATACCTGCATGATATTTCTTGTGCTACAGCCTCTTAAAAATCCAACTTTGAACTTCTGGCAGCTCTCTCTTAATGTGCTATTCTAGCCACTTTTTAAAAAATAATAGCAAGATTTTGCTTGCATTTTATATTACCAATATTCTTTGATAATTTTCATATTTGTTAAATCACCTTTCTTATGAATAGGAAAAGTATGGTTCTTTTTCAATCAGTTGGTAAGGTATTTCAAATTCTCAGGTATTGAGTGATGAACATGTTCAGACTGCATCAGTTTGTTGAAACACATTTATTATTATTATTATTAATTGTCAATTGGTTTTTGTTAATGCCTTCAGTGAAGCTTGAACTTCTTCCTTCATTGCCATTGGTTCTTAATCATGTGCTACTTCCTGAAGTGGATCCCTCTCAGCCAATCTTTTTCAAAACAGTGACTATGTATTCCTTCCATCTTCTTGAGATGTTTCCTGGATCCTTCAAGATGTTGCCCATATTATATATCAATATAATATGATCAAATAGATTCAAAAGATGATCTTGACTATATTCCATGTGAATTTCAAAATAATCTTAAGAATAGGTTTGAAGCATTGGACTTCAATGATTGAAGACCAGATGAGTTGTGGGATGATATGAACGATATCATCCCTGAAGAGACAAAAGGTCATTACAAAGACAGAGGAGAAATTAAAAAAAGCAAAAACCAAAAACCCTGAAATGATTGTCAGAAGAGACTCAAACAAAGAGAAAAGATGCTGAAGTAAAAGAGCTGAACAGAAGATTTCAAAGGGCAGCTAAGAAGATAAAACAAGTTATTATAATGATAGAGAGCTAAAATTGTAGAATAAAAAAAGGAATAAATTGCTCTGGATTTCTCAAGCTGAGAAAATTGAAAAACAAATTTAAGCCTTGAGTCACAATATTAAAAGATGCTATGGGCTTGTTTATCAGGCCCGTTTTTAATTGTTTTTATGGTGAAGAATTCTTCTAGGTCTTATAGCCCTGGTCTGTCCACTTGCTGTACAGAGGTAACTCGTGGTTGCTGTGAAGCTGAGCACTGTGACATTGATGTGTCAAATGTAATAATGGCTTCCCATGGTTGACAGTGTTTGATGGAGCTCCCTGATTAAAACAAGCTTGGAAGCAGAAGTGGTATCCACTTCGAAAATAGCCTGCCTCCAGAAACCCTACGAACCTGGAGAAAGGATGGAAGTTATACAATTGTTCAGGTCTTTTGTTCATAGGGTCGTTATGAGTCGCCTACAACTCGACGGCACTTAACAACAACAACAACAAGAGCAATATATTAAATGACCCAAGAAACATCAAAAGCAAATGGAAGGAATATACAGTCACTGTACCAAAAAGAACTGAATGACTGAACAACTTCAAAAAATACCACATGAACAAGAGCCAATAGCAATGAAGGAGAAAGTTGAAGCTACACTGAAAGCATTGGTAAAAAATTGGGCCCCAGGAATCGACAAGATATCAGTTTACTTGTTTCAATTAACAGATGCAGCGGATGCACTTATCAATCAAAGCAGTAAGTCTGGAGGACAGTTGTCTGGTGAATAGATTGGAAGAGGTCTATATGTGTTCCCTTCCCAGGAAAGACAATCCAACAGAACATAGAAACTATTGAATAATATCATTTATACCAAATGCAAGCAAAATACTGTTGAAGATGATTAAAAAATGGCTAGAGAAGTATATAGATAGGGAACTGCCAGAAGTTCAAGGAGGATTTAGAAGAGACTGTGGCACAGAGACATCATTGCTGATGTCAGATAGATCCTGGCTGTAGGTTAAGAATACCAGAAGAATGTCTATTTATGCTTATTGTCTATGCAAAGGCACTAGACCATAAGGATGCTAACAAGCTATGGCTAACATTGAGAAGAATGGGAATCTCAGAGCACTTAATTTTGCTCATGTGAAATCTATATGTAGAAGAGACCATTGTACAAACAGAGAAATAGAACACTACATGGTTTAAAATTAAGAAAGGTTGCATCTGGGTTGTATTGTCTCTCCGTATCTATTCAGTCTGTATGCTGAGCAAATTACTCAAGAATCTGGACTCTATGAAGAATAATGTGGTATCAAGATCAGAGGAAGACTCATCAATAGCTTGCATTATGTAGATGATGTAACTTTGCCTGCTTGCTGCAAGGGATGAGGACTTCAAGCAATTGCTGCAGATCAAAGAATACAGTCTTCAATATTGCATCTCAACGTCAAGGGGAAAAAAAGTCCTTAACCACTGGGCCTTACAGGCAATGTCATGATAGAAGGAGGTAAGATTGAAACTGTCAACAACTTC
>NW_006399925.1:211402-216928 GCF_000299155.1 Elephantulus edwardii | reverse complement strand
GAGAGTTCCTATCTCTCCTTTCAGGAATCATTTTATAGTTTGTAACCAATTTATTTTATAATAGTTTGCTTTTTCTTGTCAAGCTGCCCTTTGAACATCTTCTTTTCACCTCTTCAGTATTTCTTCCTTTTGTTTGGCTTCTTGACTTTCAAGAGGAATTTTCAGAGTCCTTTCTGGCATTTATTTTGATCTTTTCATTTTTCTCTGTCTTTATAACAATCTTTGGTATTCCTCATCAATATCTTTGATTTATCCTACACAACTTATCTGGCCTTCAATCATTAGGGCTTCAAATCTATTCTTGAGATGATTTTTACATTTAAATGGGATATATTCAAAGTCAAATTTTAGTTCTTGTGTACTTGCCTTGATTTACTTCACCTTCAGTTTGAATTTGCAAATGATAATTTGATGGTCTTTTCAATAATCAGAATCTGGCCTGATTTTGACTGCTGATATGGAGCAATCTGATTTCTGGGAAGTCCATTAGATGGAGTGCCTGTGTACATAGTTGCTATCTGTGTTTTGAAAAGAATACATTTAGATTTATGTGTGAGATTCAATCATTTGAAGTCCAGCCTCATTTTTTTCACCAACTCCATACTTTGCTATTAGCAGTCCTTCTGTATTCTCTTTGTCACTGTTGAGAAATCCAATTGAATTTTGTATGTCGATTTTGTATCCTGCCACTTTGCTGAATTGGTCAACTATGTCCAGTAGTTTACTTGCTGAGTTATTAGGGTTTTCTAAGTTATCATATCATCTGCATGGATAGATAATTTTACCTCCTCTTTGTCAATTTGGATACTTCTTATTTCCTTCTCTTGTCTTATTGCTAACAATTCTATTACAATGTTGAATAGAAGAGGTGATAGTGGGCATCCTTGCCTAGTTCCTGTTCTCTTTCCATTGAGAACAATGTTGGCTCTCGGGTTTGCGTATATACTATTTACTACATTGAAGAAATTTCCCTCTAATCTATTTTGTTGAGTGTTTTAATCAGGAAAAGGTGGTGGATTTTGTCAAAATTTTTCTGTATTGATTGATAGGATCATGTGTTTCTTGTTCTTTGCTTTGTTAAGTCTACATAAACTATTTCAAAAGATAGAGAAAGTTAGAATTCTCCCAGACTCATTCTATGAAGCAAACATATCCTTGATACCAAAGCCAAGTAAAAACACCACTAAAATGGAAAACTATAGGCCAATATCTATCATGAACGTAGATTCAAAAATCTGAACAAAATCCTGACCAATAGAATCCAACAATACATCACAAAAATAATTCACTATTACTAAGTGGGATTCAGAACAAGTATACAAGGATGGTTCAACATAAGAAAAAAACAATAAATGTAAGTCATCACATTAACAAAGTTTTGTGATCTTTATGGAAACTCTTTTACCCTCAGAGTTGCTGATAGATCTGAAACATCATCTTTTTGGGTTTTTTCCCCACTGTTTTTTTTCCCTGTTGTTGTGTTGTTTTTATGAATAAAGATTTTAATGAAAGATTATAGAGAACTTGTATGTCCATTCATCCATTGTTTCACATTTACCTCAATGTTACCCCTCAACCCCAGGTCACTTTTCTCCTTGAAAAAAAAAATTCATTGTTATACAAACCCCCCACCCTCCAGTCCACTTTACTATAAATAATAATAAGAGCAATATATAACAGAGCAATAATAACAAAGCAATATATAATAAAGAATAATAAACTATAATGAGTCCAACTCTTATTCTGCACTGTTGTCATGCAAATAATACTAATGGCACTTAACAACAACAACAGTGAGAGAGTTCTGTTGGCCTAGTGGATAGAAAGTTATGCTACTAAGCCGCAGGTGAGTAATTATAATCAGCAACCCTCAGGCCTGATTTTATTTGTTTTTGGTTAAACATTCTTCCAAGTGGTACAGCACTGATCTGTCCATTTGCTGTTCAGAGGTAACTCATGGTTACTTTGATGCTAGACACTGTAACACTGATGTGTCAAATATGATAATGGTTACCCATAGTGGAACACGTTTGGTGGAGCTCCCTGATTAAAATAAGCTTGGAAGCCAGAGAGACAACCAATTTTTAAATAGCCTGCCTCTGGAAACTTTATGAACGTGGAGAAATGATGAAAAGTTACACAAGTACTCAGGTCTTTCATTCATAAGGTTGCTATAAGATTCAATGGTACTTCACAACAACAATAAAAACATATCTCTTTTAAATAGTTCTATCACTCTTTTTCTAATTCAGTATACATTATTTATCCCCTCTTTTCTTAGTTTCCCTCAAACCTGATATCAGTTCTGTTTTATAACAGTGTCATTATGTAGTATTTGCCTTTTTGTGACTCAGATATTTCACTCAACATAATGTCTTTTAGGGTCACCCATTTTGTATAATATTTCATGAATCCCTTGGTTTTCAATGCTACATAGTATTCCACTGTGTGAATATGCAAACTTTTAAAGATTTAAGAACAGTTTTTTCCTTCACACATAAGACATTTTCCTGTTTACAATAAAAGATTTTGTGGGTTTCTTAAGAGATCCTTAAATTTTTTACAGTATATCTGATAGTAGCCTTTTCAGATTAATTTATACTAGCACATAATATAACTATTCTATTGTAAAGTCTTTCATTTTCAATAGATTCAGTTCTTCTTCAATTTCTTTACAAAATTGCATGTTACTTTTCTACTTTTTAATGGGTGTTATATTCTTCCTTACCCTTTTAAAGTCTTTGCTTCTATTTTTTCCCTTCCAAGTATCATTTCTGTTCTCTCTCACAGGAGACTTTGTGAAGGAATGCTATACTCTTACACTTCATTTTAAAACAAATTACTTTCCTTTCCTTTTCTTTCCACCTACTTATTTTCTTGAGTAATGCCAATGTATGTGTCATCTTCTTCAACAGGCTTGCAATTTTTCCCCCTGCAATGTCTTGACTTTCTAGATATTAGTCTTTCTACAGAGGTAATTTTTTTGGGGGGGATGTTGTTATTTTTTGTTGTTGTTGTTTTAAGGGTAAATACTTAGAAAGTTTTGGTTTTGTTCTTTGGCTAGTTTATTTGCTTCATTGGCTACCTGGCTCCTACTCAATAATGAAAAGCTGTTTTTTTACCATTATTTATATGAATTTCCAGGAACTGTAGGAGTTCTGGAAAGAACTGAAGTAGCAATCCACCATTTAAAGCTGAAAGTTTTATAGCTGTCTGCCTCCATAGAGACAAACTGTTTCTAATTTGGCTTATTTGTATGAACTGACCTATTATACATCATGTCTTTGCCAATCCAAAATAAATCCAGAAAGAATTCTGTCACCATCTCTAATCTTCTTAATTTCCAGCCACATTCTTACAAACAAGCTTTATTGTTGAATCTATTAACCTTTTTTTTTTCATTTTAAAGGTGCTTCTTTACCTTCAAGAAGTCAATTTTGGAACCTATACTGAATCACAGGCTGAGTCTCCCTCTAACATGGAGCTCTTCATGACTGCTTCACACTGAATCTCTTCATGATCATCAGGTTTTTAGTCGAGGCTCAGATGAATTTTAGGAATCTGTTTATATGTGTCACTAAAGTCCATTTAAAAGAATAGTGTATAGTTTGTTCCCTTCTCCTTTCTCTCTGTTTTTTGTTGTTGTTGTTGTTTTCCTTTTTTTGGTTGCTAAGAGGAGAAAAGTAAAATTGTTGACATGTCCAGAGAGAGGTTAACTGAGGAAGTTTCATAAGTATTTTTTATGACTGGATTATTTTTGTTCACTTATGTCTTTTATTGTGTCATGCTTCATAGATTTGATAATCTGAATTCTTTTTGTCTAGAGCAATTACTTTTGAATTTTTTGTCATGATTTTATATAAGCAACATAAGGTCATTACATTCTAGGGCTCATATATATGCAAATACACAAACACATCTATAAGCAAAAAAAAGTAAAAGACATGCTCACCTTTGTTAGACAATAATGCAATGCTTGCCATGATTCAATAAATTTAGTTTATGACCTATTAATGTCTTCTACTTTCTCTTTGAAAAGTTCTCATGAAGAACTTTTTAAGGTTCATTCTAACCTACTATTTGGTGAGTATCTTAAATGAGGCATTGTGCTATTTGTTTCACTACAACTCTGTGCAATACATGTAATCATATATCATCTTTAATAGCATAAAATTCAAAGACTTGGCAGCTAAATGTCAAGATTAATAACTATCTCTATAAAGTATGACAATATGATTGTAATTATTTCTTATTTACATTGTCTAATAGAGTTGATTACTAATTTTACAAGTTTTGTCTATTTTTTTTGTCCAGGTATCATGTTATTTTCCAAGTTATATTATTTTAGAAGACACAATATGTTTTCTGACTTAAGATCATGTATGCCAGAGAATGGAACCAGACACTTTGTGCTCCCCTGATTGTTAGTCATTATCTTTTATATCACACTGGTTTTAGACACAATTACTTCAACATCAATGAAGACCTTAGTTACACTAGGTCAGCCTCATCTCAAAACAAAAAAACCCTATGTACAAAAGAATCATATTCTGCTTGATCTGCTGTACCATCCTCACAATTCTGTTGTGTTTAAGCCCTTCTTAATCCAGTCACTACATAGATCTATCTTGTTGAAATTCTTTTTCTCCTTGATGGACCCAAGCATAACTTACTACTGTTCTAGATACTAGCATCTCCTGAGAATATGCCCATAGTATGTGAGAGGAAGTATCATTCTCCATACTTTTTAAGAAACTCTCTGATTTCATTTCTTCTGAAATAGAATGAAAATGGAAATTGCCTTAAAAGAATGAAATATTAGTATTTTGTAAAAAAATTATTATTTAACATATACCTAAGGGACATACCTTAAACTATTTAAGTCATTAAACTCTCAAAAACTCTCTCTTATTGCCATTGAATCAGAAGCAATACACAAGCTGACCCTTCAGTGAGTTTGAGGCTATACATTTCAAGTAAGGAGATTTCCCATCTTTCCCCAAGGAACATCTTGTATATTTGAATCACCAGAGAGGTGCCATCTTTGGGTTTGCAGTAGAGCTCCCCTCTGCTAATTGTTATTATTATGCACCATCAAGTCAGAACTGACTTATAGCTGATCCTCCAGTGGGTTTTCAAAAACAGCAAATTGCACAAAGAGAGATCACCTATCTTTCTTCAGGGGTAACTAATGGATTTCAATCACATGCCTTTCTTTAGGTTGGCAGTACAAGTTACCACCAAGTTGTCACTATTAACAACAAAAACAATGATACACAGAAACAAACATGTCAGAAGTAAGTGCTATTAAGAATGATAATCTTGTTAGTAATTGTGCTACTCTGAGAATACTATCACTAATTAATACACCTTATCAAGGTCAAGTTACAAAAATGGGCTGCACAAACCACTGTGTAGGCATGTTTGTGAAGGGTGGTTTGTTCTAATATTTGGAGTATTGAACAAGGAGGCATAATTACTAAATTCACCTCCAAAATCTTGATATTTTATCTATCTATCTATCTA
>NW_006399925.1:204997-211094 GCF_000299155.1 Elephantulus edwardii | reverse complement strand
TTTTTTTCTTTGTTTGTTGGTTTTGTGTTTTGTTTGGGGTGTGTGTGTGTGTGTGTGTGTGTGTGTTTAATAGAGGAAAGTATTTTACAATGGGGAACCAAATCTCATGGAAGATAAGATGAAACATAGAGTAGTTTCTCTAGAGTAATAAGTGTTTCCTCAGAAGTATAACATGGACATTTGCCCAATGTTTAAAGCTTCTTAACTTACTACTACTCTGCTTCTTTCTGTTTTAGTAATCTGCTCATTATATAAGACCAATAATGTCTATCGTTCTTTCATAACCTGGGTTCTCTCCTGGTTTTGTCCAAGAACAATATCAATTTCTACCAAACAGATGTCCTTGAAAACTTCAAACTGATGTCCTTGGCTGTTATAGTTGTCAATGACAGTCCAAGACAGAGAAGCCTCTATCCACATCTGCAATCTAAGCTGTGGGCTAGAAAATAAAGAGACTATGAGAGAAAACAATAAAGATTGAAAAGCTCTATAGAAAAAAACAGAGAAATTAAAGGCTAGGCATAGGTTATGTTTTCTTCACAGAGCTCATATAATCACCACAGACTTCAATAGAAAAGGAGAGAGGTAGTTAGAGGAAAATACATTTAAATGCAGTTCATGAACTTGCTCACTTTTCAACTCTATCACACATATAAACTAAACTGTGGTCTTTAGCTATGGCAGCAGAAAGATACTGGCCAGTAGCTTCTTGCTAGGAATTCAGTGGCAGAGTAAAACAGGGGTGGTTTTCGTTAGACACCTTCGAGTTGAGTATAATTTATAGAGATTCTTTGAATGGCCAATCTGAAATTTGCCCTATCCTGAGCCATCATCATCGTCATCTTTGAGACACTAACGCTCATTTCTGAAATGATAGTGTCAATCCATTTCTTTGAGGATATTCCTTTCTTTTGCTGATCTTCCATCTTTCTAAGAATGATGCCCCTTTCCAGGAATAACCTAGCTTAGTTACATGTCCAAAGTATGATAGCCAAAGCTTTGTCTTTCTTGCATCCAATGAGTGCTCTTTCTAGGATAGATCAGTTCATGGGAAATTTGGTACCCTTCTCTAGTGCCACAAATCAAAGGTAGCAGTTCTTCTCTGGTACAGCTCTTTGATGCATTTCAGGTGATTGAGAAGACCATGGTCTGTGCACTTTAGTCTTGAAACTGACAATATTGCTCTTCAGCATTTTGGTGAGATCCCTGACAGTAGACTTGCCCAATGCAATATGTATTCTAATTAATTCCCTTACTGTTGGTACCAAGGATGTTGATTGTTGATCCAAACAAGATGAAATCATTGATAGCTTCAATGATAGCTTCATTCCTCCACTGCCATCTATTATAATGTTGAGTGTTTGGCATGTGGTGAGGATCTTTGTTTTCTTGAAGTTGAGATGTGATCCATACTTAAAGACTGTAGCCCTTTATGTTCTCCAGAAAATGTTTCATATCCTCCTTACTTTCAGCAAGCAAAGGTATATCATTAATGTAATGCAGTTTGTTGATGAGTTTCCCTTCAATCCTGATGCCACATTCTTTTTCATAGAGTCCAGCATGATGAATTATTTGCTCAGCATACAGATTGAACAGGGATGGAGAAAGAATACAAACTTGACACACAATCTTCCTAATCTTAAACCAAACAGTATTCCCTTGCTCTATTCTCACAACAGTTTTTGATCTAGGTATAGAGACCGCATGAGTAAAATTAAGTGTTCTGGTATTTCCAGTCATCTCAATGTGAGCCATGATTTATGATCTGCACAGTTAAATGGATTTGTATAATCAATAAACCACAAATATACGTTCTTCTAATATTCTCTGTTTTCAATTAGGACTTGTCTAAAATTAGCATTGATATCCTGGTGCCATGGACTTTCCTATAACCAGTTTGTACTTCTGGTAGTTCCCTGTGAATTTCTTGTTCTAGCTGCTTTTGAACCATCATCAACAATAGTTTGTTTGCATTAGATATTAATGATATATTCAATAGTTCCTGAATTCTGTAGGATCACTCTTCTTGGGAATGGGGACAAATATCTTCTAGTCAGTAGTCCAGGGGCCAATTTTGGAACAGACATCAATTACTCATGTGCAAATTAAAATTGAAGCTGAATCAATATCTCTCCTGTTAGATGTTCCATAGACACATACAACTAAAGGATGCTAAAATTCAACTTGCATTCTTTCTTTATTTTATTCATCTCATATATTCAATGTATTTCACTATCGGAACTCTTTCTCTTTCAAGACTCCTTTATACATTAGGTAATTGGTCACTAAGATTAATTAATTCATTTGATAAGGTCTTTCAGACCATTTTCTCTTCATCTTCATGGGTTATTACTCTACCCTACTATATAAATTATGTTGTTGTTGTGTACTGGAACTGGTCCATAGCTGACTTTCTGGTTGGTTTTCAAAGACAATTAACTGCACAGGAGGAGGTTTCCCAGCCTTCATCAATGGAGCAGATGGTGGATTTGAACCATGTGCCTTCAGGATTGCAGTGCAGCTTCTGGCCACTAGGCCACCAGTGCTCCCTATATTGATTTCACCCATTTTGAAGTAGACAGAAAGCTTAAGTGATTTTCTCAGCTATTTAGTTACCAAATCCCCAACACAGACAAGTGGATTTCAAAACATTTGACTCTATAGAATGGAGTATAATAGCACTGAAGAATTTCTTTCCAAGTCTGTAAATCTTTATGGTATCAGACAACCATATCAGTCTCCAAAGATGAGCCTAGGGAGTACCCACTGCTGATGTTTCTTTTATTAGAAGAGTACTGATACTGGGAACACTGTGCCACCAAACTCTGCATAGGTATGAAAACCAAAATCATTGACTTTATGCCCTTTACTACTCGTAATGACTCTTTTGGGCAAAGTGGAACTGTCCATAGTGTTTGCAAAGCTGTAACGATTATAAAAACAAATAGTTACATCTTTCTTCCACAAAGAGAGTGGCAGATTACCAATCACTGCTCTTTGTTTAGCATCCAAGTCCTCAACCACTTTATCCAGAGCTCTTTACTTAGCTACCTACTCACCAAATCAATATTTGTTTCACAGATCAAGTAAGAGAACGTAGTAACTGTGATATGTGTCGTAGGATTTTGGTTCATAGGACTGAGAGATATTAATCAATTTTAAGAATTAATCAATATACAGAACCTGGATAGGGAAAACAAAGGTGGGTCCTGGTTCATACCGTGGGATAGATGATAGAGAAATTCTCATATCTTTCCAGCAGTAATCAGCAGTGGGAGTGGGCTTTCATAGTGTGTTTTTTATTTCTGACTCTCTTTGAATCACCTTGTTTCATCCTTTGAGCTCTCAAGAGGGCTCGGCACATGTCAAGAGGGAATGAAACAGTGGCAGTGACAGATTTTCTCTTTCAGGTTGACCTGGACCTGCAGAGCCTGTGTTTCTGTTTTCATCCCTGCCCCCACCTCCATCTGCTTCTGAATCAAATAAGAACACAGGAGAGCAGGCCTTCTGAGAATGCATTTGAAGTGCACACAACACACAGTCTGCTCTGAGGTCTCACTGCTTTGAAGAGCCAGGTTGGCATCATCCAGAGCTATTTCCCTAAACTCCTCTACTGGCAGCTCTGGAATCACCAACCTGTGGCAGAGGACACATCCATTAACATCCGTGCGCCATAAAGAGTGTGCCATTTGCTGACAGAGACCTCAGTAGGTTTCGTCAATGAAACATGGGAATGAAACTTGGACACTGAGCATTAGATTTAGTAAAATAAACCAGACAAACAAAACACAATAAAAACAGTAACTTGGAACTTGAAATCCTACATCCTACATCATTTCTGAATGAAGCAAGAAGTCACAAACTAGCTACAGTCACACCCAGCCCACATCCTCCCTAACTAACCTCTCACACGAACACTTCTGTCCTATTTGCACTTGCCCACATCCACACCTGCCTCACTCTGTATCTCTTTTTAACAATCACTTGTTCTTAATGAAAGGTTGAAAATCTAACTTTCTCAGGAAATTTTCAATTAAAAGTAAACAAAAGTCAGTATTTTAAATAGCATTAATTTTTTCCACTTAGAAGGAAACATAACATAAGTGAATCTATTCATCCTGTCATTCATAAATACTTGCTAAGAATCTGCTCTAGGTCAGATCCTATGACTACAGACAGAGAAAACGACACACAATTTTTTGGCCTAGAAAACTATGAGCTGATGTCTGGAGGTGGAAAATAATTAATAAAAAAGATAGTAACAATAGTTATCTTGTGATAAGTAGAAGCTCTTAGGTTGCACCTCAGAGAATACAAGTTCCATATCTGTGACTGTAGAGACCCTAGGCCTTGAACAAGGAGCCGGCTCCTGGTTCCTGAAGATATTGAGACCAACTTCCCAAAGGCTTCTCTTAGCCAATGATAAAGTGTGACAGGGATACTGTGGCAGTAAATAGTCTTATGATATTCAAAGTTCAACTTTGACTTGAAACTATCCAAATAATTTGGCTGGAATTTCAAGAGTATTACACCACAATCTAGGAAAATTTCAGCCAACAATCAATTATTTCATCTCCCTTCACTTGATTTCTAATTTGCACTGTTGTCTGATGACTCTAAGTTCTTCCAGCTTCTAACCCTTTTCTCTTATAAGTGTCCTCTACAATAAATATATCTAAGATATTAAAACCTATCTTCACATCTGGTTTTTGCAGGCCAGAGATTAACACAAGTCTGTCTTGGAGCTTACAAAGATGAAGGATTTTGCTTTTGATAGGGTTTTCTGGTTTGTTCATTTCTTTGTTTGCTCAACTGGATACAGATATGTTGCCTTCCAGCATGCATAGGCTATAGAAATGTCAGAAATATTAGTTTATTGGGCAAGAACTACACCTTATAAAACTGGACCAAATATGACTTGAGTATATCATAAATATTGGTTTGATTGTGTTCTTTTGAAGTAATGTGAAAAAAATATGTTGAAAATGACAGGCCACTGTTAGAACCTCTACTTGGAATATTATTGCTTTTAATTTTTTGACTCATGTACTTTTGACTTGTTAGGTAAATTTGTGTCTTCTAGGCTGCAACAGTTCCATGATACATCTTCAAGGATATGAACATGCATGGCTAAGCACAATTGATAACACTGCATCTACATTCCAAAATCAATCTCCACAATAGTCTACGTGTTTCCTACTGCCAAAGGGGCCCTTTAGAGTAGTGAGAGAAGATCTTCACCCCGTAACCTACAACGTCCCTTTTCAGCAGGAAGTAGCAAAGAGAATAAACCATCCCCTCTTCCTTAAGAATCAGGGTGAAGTCTCTCTCAAGGAGGTGTGATAGGGAATGGCAAAGGACACACTGATAAAGGAGATTAATCAGAACTGGCTTTGACAAGCACTGTGGCAATGGGACAATTAAAACAAACTTTCAAGGAATATTCAACCTGAATCCTTCTGATCATATGGAGATTTTTTAAAGTATTTCTTTGAGTTTATTATGTTTAATTTGTTTTATTTGTTTGTTTGTGTATAAAAGATGTTCATCTAGATGATAATGTAATTATGATAAAAACAAAAAGGGGGATATATAGGAGGCCAATACTAAATATTTGTAATAAACTGAATGCTATTTAAATTAAAAAAAAAGAAAATTGCAGACCTTTGATTTTTTTGCCTTTAGAAAAGGAGAATATCAATACCTCTCAGAAATATGCTTAAGTGGCTGAATCATTTAACAGTAAATTTCTTTATAAATATGAAATAAGAGCAAATGCCTATTGAATTGTTATCAAGCACAATAACTAGAATCTAAATTAATGAGTCTTTGCAGTTATGTTTAAAAATGTTATGCAAAGTGTTAGATTTGGTATGATCAACTAAGAAGATAAGAGAGATAAAGTTTTTTTATGACTTCTGCTCCTGTTCCTAAAGATTTCATGTTCTTTTTTTTCTTATAAAGAAGTAGAGTTTGGGACCAATGAAGTAAATTATTGAAAACACTTCCTTTTCTGGTGAATATTTTTATTTTTTGTCCTAAAGTAAACAATAAGAACTACCAGAAGTCCAGGCTGGGTTTAGAAGGGGTCGTGGTA
>NW_006399925.1:199358-203897 GCF_000299155.1 Elephantulus edwardii | reverse complement strand
TTGTACATAGGGTCGCTGTGAGTGGCAAGCGACTCGACGGCACATAACAACACCAACAACAAAAGTCAACAAATTACATGTACGAAACATATAAAGTCAGGCTTCCTCACGTATAGCGATATAGGACTAAATTTTAATATACAGAATGGTATCATCCATAACTTACTGAGATGACCCTTTTGTAAGCAAAAAGAAAAAGAACAATTTAAATGTGACCTCATTTTCATACTAAAGGATTATAGAGACAATTGTATTATTTTTTGTGCTATTATTGTGTGCTGTCCAGTCAGAGACGGCTTCTAGCTGCCCCTCTAATGGGTGTCCAGTGGCAGTCGAATCACATAGAAGAAGATTGTCCATCCATCAGAGGCAGTTGACTCACAAAGGAGGTTATTCAGCTTTCTTCTGCAGAGCAACTGGTTGATTTGAACCACATGCTTTTGAGATTGCAGTTTCTTAGAGTTTCTTACACCTAGGCCACCAGAGCTCCCCATTCTTAGTCTTGTTGTGTTTCATTGTGTCTGAACGGACCCATAGCTGATGCTCCAGAAGGTTTTCTGAGGCAGTTAATCACATGGGAAGAGACTGCGCATCATTCATCCATGGAGCAGCTCATGGATTAGAACGGTGTTCCCTCAGCAATGCGGCACAGCTTCTCACCCCTAAACCACCTAGTATTTTTTTTATTATTTAATGATGTTTATTATGCAGTTTTTTAAAAAAAATGATTAAGTGATAAAATCATGTTTGACAAAACTTTGTATATTGAATAAAAGAAAATGCAAAACCAAATGTATGAGATTGTCATTTCTTTTATTCTTAAAGATGGATACATAGTTTCCTTTGCTTTAAAAAAATGTTACAAGTTACCTGGCATTGTCATGAAATACCATCCCATAATCTCTACATCATAGTTTGTGTATGTGTAATGAAACCTTGCTCAGTCTTGCATTAAATTCCCCACAATCTCTGTTGTGTTTATCTATTGTTGCAGTCAGTATGTCAATTTATCTCATTCATGAGCACTTTCCTTTTCACTAACCCTCTGCTTTTTTAAAAGAAGTCTTCTCCAGGGACTTAACCTCTGATAACAAATCTGAAATAGAGAGACTATGTCTTGTCTTGCTCTTTAGGGGAAATTCCAGCTCTATTCCTTCCAAAACAGATCTGTTTGGTTTTTGGCAGCCCATGGCAAATTCACTATTCTTTGCCAAGATTACAATTTAAAGACTTTAGTACCATCAATATTTTAGTATTATTTCATTATTTTCCAAAGTCACCTGCATATGAGGTGATTGAGAATACCATGGCTTGGGTCAGTCACATCTTAAGCCTGAAAGTGACATCTTTGTTCATTGGCACCTTAAAGAGATCCTTTACAACAAATTTTTCCAGTACAGTATATTCTTTGATTTCTTGAAGGTTGTTTTCTAAGATAACTTTAAACAATGGAAATTTATTATCTCCCAATTCTGGAGCCTAAAAGTCCAAAACCAGGATTTTGGAAGGATCATGCTATCTCTAGAGTGTTGAGAAAAAAGATATTTCTTTGTGTCCTCCAGCTTCAGAATGGCCCAAGATTTTTTTTGTTTTGTTATATTTTACCTTCTTATCGGAAATCTTGTGTGAACCCTATTTTTGCCTGTTTCCTCTTTAAAAGATACCATTTAGAAGGGATACCACATAACTCAGCTATAACCTTAACATTTTGGGACACGTGAGACAGATTGTGTCCGAATATTTGCTTCTCAGAATAAATAGAAAGTTGCTAGTAGAAATGACATCCACTTCCTAAACAACATGCCTCCAGAATCTCTATGAACTTTAATAAATGTCGATAGTTGTTAGAGGAGTTTCAGGCCTTTTGTTCATTGGGTTGCTATGAATTGTGCTCAATTCTAAGGCAATCAACAATAACAATAACACGTACCATTTCTTGCTGATGCTAACATTGGGTGAGATTCCAAATAATTGACCTAATCTTGAGAAGTGAGAATCATCCTTCTAAGTTTAGATTTGTTCCATTAATTATATCAACATAAAGAATGAAAATCTCAGAAACATAATTTTGCCCATGAGAAATCTATGTATAAATTAAGAAGCAGTTGTTTGAACAGATAAAGGAAATACTACATTCATTAAAATTAGGAAAGATACTTTTTCCACACCCATTCAATACGTATGAGGAAAAATAATTACAGAACCTGGAACATATAAAGAGGAATATGACATCACGATTGAAGGAAGACATAAAAACCTGTGTTATACAGACGATACAACCTTGCCTATTGAAAGTGAAGAGGAAGAAAACAAAATCCTCAACACTGGACAAATAAACAACATCATGACAGGTGGAGGAAAGCTTAAACTCAAAGATTTCATTTTACTTAGGTCCACAGTCAACACTTTGATCATAGCAGTCAAGAAATCCAAAGACATATTGCCTTGAGAAAAATCTACCTTTCCAAAGTACTAAAGAGCAAGATTATTAATTAAGGCTAAAGAGTACCAAAGGTATTTACAATTCCTGTTTCTGAAAGTTGAACAGTAAATAAGGGAGATGAAACAAAAATTGATGCCTTTGCAATGTGGTATTAGCAAAGAATACAATATATACCATGGACAGCCATAACAACAAGCAAATATGTCTTGGCAGACTTGCCGTCCATGTGCTTCTTACGGACAAGCATGGTGACACTTCATCTCACATATGGCATGTTATCGGGAGGGGCAAGATTTTAGGAAAAGGCATCATGCTGGGAAAGACAGAGAGAGAAAGAAAGACCCTCAGTGAAATGGATTGACACTGTGACTGTAACAATAGGCTTGGGCATGGCTGAAATGTTGAGGATGGTGCAAAATAGAGCGAGGTTCAGAGCTGTTGTTCATAATGTCACAATGAGTTGTAATTGAGTTGAGGTACTTAACAACATAACAGCAATTGTAGCAAAATACTTGTTTCCCCTTACACTTTAAAAATTTTATTAAAAATGTCTGATATTGCAGAAAACATCTGATTTCAACAAAAAATTCAAAGCAGAAAATAATTCCATTTTAAAAGAACTAACTGACCATATCCCCCAAAACACACCAATACCAGTTGAGATCCTTGAATTAAACATACCAATGCTCAACTGAGGTCGGTTGAAGGAGAATAAGAATTAGCACAAGAAGACATATTTTTTGTAGGCCACATATCAATCTATAATGCTTGACATATAATAATCCATTTTTAAATATTTTATACATTTGACATTTTTGCCTATCACAACTACTTAGACTTACTGGAATCTTACTTTTTTCTTGTCTCCACCTTCAATTCTTTACTGTTCATCCTTTGGATAGCTTTTATATGTATTTTTTCTATTATGGGCCAGACCACTAGTGTCTACCAAGATTTTAGAGCAGATTTGGACATATGAGACACAGGAAGTATGAAAAGAAGTGACTTTTTGTTTGATAAATATGTTTTAGATACACATATAAATACACATACACAACCATCACCACCACAACAACTAAAACATACCAACTAAAAACCTTGTTGTTGTTAAGTGCTGTCAAGTCACCTGCAACTCATAATGACCATATGTACAACAGCTCTGAACCCTGTATTATCCTGAGCCAGTCTCATCATCTCCTGCAGACCGAAGCCCACATCTCTAATCATTGAGTTAATCCACCTAATACTGAGTCATCCTTTCCTGCACTGTCATTCCATCATCTCAAGCATGATCTTCTTGAAAATATGGAAAGCTTCATGAATTTGTGTGTCATCCATCCACAGGGGCCATTTTAACCCTGTATCAATACAAATTTAATATATGTGCTGTCAAAGCAAGAACCCTAAAAATCCAAGCAAGTACTTTATTTCTTTTTGTTGTTATAAATGCGATCCTCATGTCATTACCACAGAGATGCATATATTACAAACGATTGCTGAAGTCTTCTACACTTAAAGATTTTATAATATTTTATACCTATAAACTGTAAATTCTAAAGAACTGATAATATGCATTTACTGCCAAGATTCAATCTATTTGTAAGTCATATTTTTAAATGCAAAATGATTATGTTGTAGTTAGGAATGACCTGCAGTAGACTGGAAGAACTGACTAAATTATCTTAAGCGACAAAATATGAATTTAGCAAAATAAACATCAGTAAAGTAATTGACACAAGTAATACTTTGATGAACAAAATAAAAAATTAGCCCATATTTCCTAAATTGCAGTGTTATTGTTGTTATTGGGTATAGTTGCATTGGTTCTGACTTGTAGTAACCCTTTGTAGTGTAGGATAAATCACTTGCCAGTTTTGTACCAACCTCACAATCATTATTATGCTTAAGTCCATTGTAATTAATAGTCACTCCATGTCCTTGAGAATCTTACATTTTTTTAGTCTAATACAAAGAGTATCAGAGGAATGTATGTGTTTCAAATGGAAATCACAGAACACTTGCTTGTGCTTAGGCAAAACCTATATTCAGACCAGGAAGCAGTCTTCAGAACAGAGCAAGGAAACACCGCATGGTTC
>NW_006399925.1:194530-198783 GCF_000299155.1 Elephantulus edwardii | reverse complement strand
TTGAACAAGAGAACAAGCAGGCTTATATTGGAGAGGGTGAAACAAGTTTCTCCTTAGAGGCTAAGATTTTGCAGCTCCCTCTCGTATACTTTAGGCATGTGGTCAGGAAGGACCCATCCTTGGAGAAGGACATTGTACTCAGGATGGAAAGACAATGCAGGAGAGGAAGTCCTAGATGAGATGGATTGACAAAGTAATGTGGTAATGGTGTAGGTCAACGACATTGGTTCAGGATAGACAGGCTTCAAAGTTGTACATAGGGTCACAATGAGTTGCAGGTGATGTGATGGCACTAACATTACCTTGCCATGCAACTCTGGTTGTGCTGTAAGTTATGAAAGCATTGGGTTACTAAACACAATGTTAGCAGTTTAACCTATAAAATGTTTCAGGGGGAAAAGATGTGAAAGATGAGATAATTTGATATTGTGAAGATTTATAGCCTTGGAAACCCTATGAGGCAGTTTTATTGTTTATAAAAATTTCTGTGAGTCAAAATTGGCTAAAAGGCAGAGGATCTGTTCTAATCTATTTAACCAAGCATTATTTCCTTTTCCAACATCAATTCCTTATGATAATCTTCAAAGTGCAAAAAGACAAAATTTCATCATTCTCACGTGTAATGAATTTCCTGGCCATACATTTTTCAAGATCTGTATTTTCTCATTATTCTGATGTTGTGGTTGTTGTTGGGTGCCACTGAGTCAAGTATGAGCCATAGCAACCCTATGATCTACAGATATGAACCCTGTCCTATCCTGTGCCATCTTCACACTAGAGGCCATTGCAGCTGTCACTGTATAAACCATCTGGTTGAGGGTCTTTCTCTTTTTTGCTGACCCTCCGCATTTCCAAGCATGTCATCCTTATCCAAATAATGGCTTCTTCTAGCAACATGTCTGAAGTATGTGAGATGAAGCTTTATCAACTTTGCCTTCAAGGAGCACTCTGGCTCCATTTGCTCCAAGATATATTTTTTTATTCTTTTGGCAGAGACCAGAAAGACGAAGGCCTAAACCAAATGTACCTTAGTCCTCAAACTGACATCATAGCTTTGCATCGAGGAACTATGGCAAGGTCCCTGAGTGCAGACTTTCTCAGTGCATCTCCCAATTTCTTCACTTCTGGTACCAAGGGTGTTGACTGTGGATCCAAATAAGATGAAATCATTGACAGTTTCAAACTTTTCTACATCTATTATGATGTGTCACCTATAAGTTCAGTAGTAAGAATTTCTGTTTTCTTGATGTTGAGTTGCAATTCATATTGAAGGCTGTGTTCTTGATCTTCTGCAACAAGTGTTTCAAGTCCTTTTCATTTTCAGCAAGCAAGGTTTTGTCATCTGCATTGCATAGGTTATTAATGAGTCTTTCTCTGCTCTTGATGCCACATTCTTCTTCATAAAGTATTTTATCACTTAATTTTCTCAATCTATAGACTGAACAGGTATGGAGAGAATACAACTTTAACACACTCCTTTCTTAATTTTAAACTATGTTGTGTTCCTGTGCTCGTGTAGTGAACATGGAGTGCTTCAAAGAGCATAGTTGAGAAGACATGTATGTAATGGAATGTGTAAAGGGCTGGAATTGGAGAATAAGAAAGAAAAGACTCTGCATTTCTCAAGCCAAGAAAACTAAAAGAGAAAATTTAAGCCTCAAGTCACAACAATGAAAGATATTATTAACAATATATCAAACAATCTAAGAAGGCTCAAAAGAAGATAGAGGGAATACACACAGTCACTACCAAAACAAATTGGGTGATGCTGAAAAATAAGTACCATATGAGCAGGAACTGATGGTAATGAAGGAGAAGATTGAAGTGGCACTGAAGGCATTGGCAAAAAATAAGTCCTCAGGAATTTATGTGATACTAACTGACAGGGTCCAACTAACAGATGCAGCACTTGATGCACTACCAATCTATGCTAGATTTGGAGGATGGCTGTTTGCCCAATGGATTGGAAGAGCTCCATATTTGTTCCCATACCCAAGAAAGGAGACCCAACAGAATGTGAAAACTATCAAACAATATTAGTATCTCATGCAAGCAAAATACTGCTGAATATCATTCAGAGATGTTTGAAACAGTTGATATACATATATAGGGAACTGACTGTTCAAGCAGGATTTAGAAGAGTTTGTGGCACTAGGGATATATATCATTGCTGATGTCAGAAGGATCCTGGCTGAAAGTACAGAATAGTAGAAGAGCATCTATTTATGTTTTATTGAGTTTGCAAAGAGATTTGACTGCGTGGATTAAAACAAGTTATGGATAATATTGAAGAATGATGGGAACACTAGAACACTTAGTTGTGCTCATGCAGAAACTATACCTAGACCAAGGGGGTGCTGTGTGAACACTAGATTCTTCTCGTAGTCAGCAGTATATTCAATATTCTTCACAAATACCACAATTTTTTTTTCTTTGGTTTTCTTTATTCATCATCCAACATTCAAAGATGCTTATGAGGTGATTGTAAATGAATGCAATGAGTGGATCAGGCACATTTTAGTCTTTACCATGACATCATTTCTTTTTAAAAAAATATATTTTTTTATTTTATATTGCTTTACTTACAAAGTTCACATACTTTGTTTTTTCACACCAGATTCTATTTCCTTTACCCATTTCTTTCTCTACCCATCAAATTATGTGACCCTATGATTAATCCCCACCCTCACCCATCCTCATCCCTCTGCTCCCCTACCGCCTTGGATCCTCATGCATGTTCTACAATAATGGTCTTATACAATATATGTCCTTATTGGACTGAGTTAGTTCACTTAGCATAATGCTCTCCAGTCCCTCCCAAGTTAATTAAACATTTTCAAAATCATTGCCCCTACTTGTTGTGTAGTATTCCATTATGTGAATGTACCATAATTTCGCAATCCATTTTATTGTGTTTGGACATTTGGGCTGTTTTCATGTTCTTGTGATGGTGAACAACACTCCTATGAACATTGGTGCACAAATCTCCATGTGTGATGCAGTCCTCATTTTCTTCGGGTATATTCCAAGCAGTGGAATAGCTGGGTTATATAGAATTTCTATGTTCAGCTTTTTAAGGACATGCCAAACTGCCTTCCAGAATGGCAGTGCCATTTTACACTCCCACAAATAATGTATAATAATTCCTATATCTCCACACACTCTCCAACATTTACTGGCTGTATTGTTAATTTTTGCCATTGCTACTGGTGTGATAAACTTTTTCATTGTGGTTTTGATTTGCATTTCTCTTACTTCCAGTGATTTTGAACATTTATTCATATGTTTGTTTGCCATTCTAATATCTCCCTCCGTAAAAATACATTCCATGTCTTTTGCTCATTTATAATTATATTAGCAGTCTTTTTCTTGTGGAGGAACTATAGAATTCTGTGAACTTATGATATGAGACCCTTGTCTGAAATGGTATCATAACACCATTTTTAACATTTTTTTAAAGTTCTATTGTGAATAAACAGATAACAAAGAGGATTTTTTATGAAAATATTTGTTTTATTGGGGTGAGCAGGAATTGAATCTGAAATATCTTAGAGGTTTGCTGATATCATATTGTCCATTTTTTAGTACTCTGAGAAAAATGGGAATCCCAGAACACTTGAACGTGCTAATGCGAAATCTACACTTGGACCAGGAGGCAGTCATCAGAACAAAGCAGGGAGACACTGGATGGTTAAAAATTGGGAAGGGTGTATGCCAGGGTATATCCTGTCTCCATACCTTTTCAATCTTTATGCAGAACAGATTATCCGAGAGGCTGGGCTCATTGAGGAGAAATGTGGCATCAGGATTAGAGGAAGAGTCATCAACAATCTGTGTTATGCAGATGACACAACCCCACTTGCTGAAACTGAGGAGAACCTGAAGCACTTGCTGTGGAAGGTCAGGGATTGAAGTCATCAGTATGGGTTGAGGCTCAATATCAAGAAAACAAAGATTCTCACCACTGGATGAATTGGTAGCATCATAATGGATGGTGGAGAGATTGAGATTGTTCACAGTTTTGGTTTGCTTACCAGAAGACAGGAAATTAAAAGACCTATTGTGATGGCAATGCCTGTGGTTAGAGACCTCTCTAAAGTGCTGAAGTGCAATGGTGTCAGTCTAGAGACTAAGGTGCGTATGATACATGCAATGGTCTTTGAGCTGTGGTGCTGGAGAAGAGTATTGAATATCCCATGGACTGCTAAGAAAACAAACAGGTTTGTCCTGGAGAGGGTGAAGTCAGGCTTCTC
>NW_006399925.1:186580-192635 GCF_000299155.1 Elephantulus edwardii | reverse complement strand
AGTGGCATCTACTTCGGAAATAGCTTGCCTCTGGAAACTCTATGAATATGGAGAGATGATGAAAGTTACAAAAGTTTTCATGGTCATTCATAGAGTCACTATGAGTTGTCTACAACTCAATGGTGCGTAACAACAATAGTAGTTATTTAGGTACAATCTTATTGTTGTTGTTATGTACTGTCAAGTTAAATATGATCCATAGTGATCTTATGAACAACAGACCTAAACTCTACTCTATCCTGTGCCATCCTCATAGTTCCTGACACACTAGAGCCCATTGTCACAGTCACCATGTCAACCCACCTGGCTGAGAGAGTTTTCCTTTCCTCCAGTGGTCCTCCAACTTTTCAAGCACAATGTCCCTTTCCAAGGAATAGTCTCTCCTAGGCATATGCCCAAAGCAACTTTAATATCTTTGCCTCTAAGGAACATCTAAATGCACTTTCTTCAAGACAAAATTGTTTTTTTGACAGCCTAATCAGTACTCTTTTCCTATATCTTCTTCAATATATAACCTTCAAAATGTATGTAAGCATTATAAAGTAGAACATTTTGAAATTTATCAATTTAAATAGAGTATACCATCAAACAGCAATATAATTGAGCAATGAGCTGTGACACATTTAAAAGTCAGTCCAGCTTAAGTACTGCATATGTTTAGTGATATGGATTTTTGTTAATAGTGTTTGGTTACTGCTCATTTTGCTGCATGATAATTACATGCACACAAATTCAAATCAGTTCATGAAATTGAAAAGCAAAAAAAGCCTAGATAAACAAACATATTTAGGAAAGTCCTAAAGCATGGTTGAGCACTAATATGAAATTTGTTCCTACATCATGGATGAGAAAACCACCATCTATCTATAGAACCACGTGGCTGGAAAATGAATACTGAACTGTTGTGTTGTAATGCTAAGAGTCCAGGTAGTTGTTGTTTTTAGGTGCCTTCAAGTTGGCTTTGACTCATACAAAAGAAGGAAGCACTGTCTGATCTTGCACCCCTCTCACAATCTCTAATGTGCTCGTATCTGATAGTGCAGCCACCGTGCAATCCATCTGTTTGAAGAGCCTCTTCTCTTTTCACTGACTTTCTACTTTATCAAGCATGATGTCTTTCCATGTAGTGAATTTCTATTGATCTTTCTGTCTTTTAACTATTTTCTGCCTTGTTGCCTCATCAAGTTTGTTTTTATCTCAGATATTTTCAATTTTATCATTTTTCTAATGAACTAATTCTTTTACCAAATCTTGAAATGAGTTTTTCTAATAGTAACCTGTTTAAATATCAATGAGTTACCAATCATTATATCTATGTTATGACATTATCTAAAATTTCTATAGTACATACTATACTTTTTCCTTGTTTAGTATTTATTTATAGATAAGAAAAATTCTAATATTTGTTTACTTATTTGCACATTTATCTTTTGATTTCTCTAAATGGAATATGTGATTCATGAAAACTAGTATATGATCTCTCAGATTGTAGATGCTTAATAATTACTTGCTCAGTGACTTTAATATAAACAAAAATTTTAAAATGACTCCAAAGTACTGAAGAGCAATGATGTCAGGCTGGAGACTAAGGTGTATCTGATCTGGGCTGTAGTCTTCGCAATTATGTGCTATGCATCATAGAGTTGGACAGTGACTAGGGGTTATATAAAGAGAATCAATGTCTTTGAGCTGTGGTGCTAGAGAAGAGTGTTGACTATACCATGGACTGCTAGGAGAACATACAGGTTTGTCCTGTAGAGGGTGAAGCCAGGCTGCTCCTTGGAGTCAAGAATTCTGAAGCTTCGTCTGACACACTTTGTGCATGTTGCAAGGAGGGACCAGTCCTTGGAGAGGGACATCATGTTTGGGAGAGTGGAGGCACAGCACAGGACAGGAAGACCCTCTTTGAGATCGATTGATTTAGTGATTGGGGTAGTGGGAGTAGGAGTGTCAGAGACAATGATGTTGACATAGGATAGAGCAGGTTCTTGTACATAGGGTCACTATGAGTCGCAAGCAACTCAATAGCCCATAACAACAGCAACAGCAATATATATTGTTGTTTTTCCTGATGATAAGTGATTAAAGATTTTTATCATCATAATAGTCTGATTTAAAAAAACAATATTTACCCAACAATTAGAGAATTTTTGCTTTTTTAAACACACATTTACTAAATATAAATAATGACCACAAAGCTGGGTTTTGGTTAAATATCAAAGAATAAGTATTATTTACATCATTTCATGTGCCTGCTAGCTCTGGTAGCCTAGTGGATAGATAAAGAGCTGTACTGTCAACTAAAGGGCATATAGTTCAAACTGACCAGCTGTCCAGTGGAAGGAAGATGAGCAGTCTCTTCGTTTGCTTTTTATAGTCTCCAAAAACTTTCTAGTGTGTCAGCTTTTCTTTGTTTTTCTGACAACTACAAAATTATGTATCTAAAGCATAACTAAAGGTGCCAGAAACAAACAACACTTGCAAAAAGTATTTGAAAATTCAAATTCGATTTCTAAAGTGAATAAAAATTATGCCAGAGGGAAATTATTACATAGATATGAGTAATAATGAATATCTACATCTCTCTCTCTTTCTCTCTCTCTCTCTCTGTGTGTGTGTGTGTGTGTATGTGTGTGTGTGTGAAAGAGAGAGAGAGAGAGAGATCACTAATAAGGCATTTAAGAGAAATATAACCTCCATAGGAGGGTTTTTTCCTTGGTTTTGGTTTGGGGTTTTTTTAATTTTCTTAACACACATGACAATATGATTAATAAATTGATGAGAGTGAAATTAGAGAAAGAACAGATGTATATATCAGGACAATTAACTAAAAACATAAGCTCTACAATCAACACCTTTAGCATCAGCAATCAGAAAATCAAAAGCTGAATTGCACTGGGAAAATCTGCTGTCAGCAAACTCTCCAGAGCCCAGCCCATGGTCTTCATGATTACTTGTTATGTATTAGAGAGCTAGACAATGACTAAGGATGACAGAAGAAGAATCGATGCCTTTGAATTGTGGTGCTGAAGAAGAGTTTTGAATATCCCATGGAATGTCAAAAAAACAAATAAGTCTATCTTAAAGAGAGTGAAATCAAGTCTCTCCTTTAAGGCTAGGACTTTGAAGCCCCATCTTACATACTTTGCCCATGTGGCCAAGAGAGACAGGTACTTGAGAAGGGCATCATGCATGGAAGGGTGGAAGGATAGCACAGGAGTGGAAGACCTGGGGTTAGATGGATAGATACAGTGACTGGGGCAATGGGGGTTGTGTGTTGGATTAGTGAGACTGGCTCAGGACAAGACAGGCTACAGAGCTGTTGTACATAGGGTTGCTGTGGGTCGCAGACAGCTCGATGGCACATAACAGCAGCAGCAACAACAAAACATAAAGAGTAGCTAATATTCTTTGTTTGTTTTGTTTTATCTAAGTCATCTAAGTTTTTTTAATAAGAGAAGACTGAGATTGCAAGAAATAATTAATCTAAAGGCAATGAAAATGAAAGAATAAAAATAAGAATGAAATTAAAGGAGTAAGTCTAAAATATTAAAATGAAATCTACATTGCCCAAAATGAAATTTTTATAAAAATTTTGAGAGTAGATTAAAGATGATCATATGCTTTAACATTTAGAATATTCTACAAATATCTAGAGAACAAAATTTCTTGAAGGACAAATAGAAAATTTGAATAGTTGTGTTATACATAAAGAAACAAATAATTAGTTAATGATCATCTACAAAGAATATATCACATTCAGACAGTTTTATATGTGAGATTTAAAAAATTTTAGATAGAATTTGAGTCATATAAAAAAGTCTGCCAGGCAAAAGAA
Source organism: Elephantulus edwardii (assembly GCF_000299155.1). NCBI lineage: Eukaryota > Metazoa > Chordata > Mammalia > Macroscelidea > Macroscelididae > Elephantulus > Elephantulus edwardii. Next base: position 188,797 of record NW_006399925.1, on the reverse strand, counting down.
AATATACTAGGCACCAGCTATTTGTATTAATCTAAATTAACCTTGATATAAAAATTAGGAAGGATAGAAAATATGTGTATGTCAGCATGCACTTGGATAAAGATACAGAAAATTTCTTAGCAAAATACTGATAAATTGAACCCAGCACTATCACTATTTATACAGTCAAGAATGTTATACTACAGAAATTCAATGATGCTGTGACACTGTAATATTTATTACTTAATTCATATTATAAATAGACTTCATAGGAAGAAAGGAATAATATTTATAATACATGCAGAAATATCATTTAATAAGATTGCAAATGCTCAGTGATAAAAATTCTGAGGAACAGGAAATCTGACACTGTACAGATACCTAATGATTAATTTCATACCAGAATGGAAAACAAATGGAATCTGTCAATGAGTTCATCTTACTTGGATCCATAATCAATACACTTGGTACCAGCAGTCAGGATTGCATTGAAGTCTGCAGTCAGCTCTGAGGAGCATGTTTTGAAGACTAAGGCAATAGTCTTCCCAATTACTTGCAATGCGTCTGAGTTGGAGAATGAATAAGAATGACAGAAGAAGAATTGATCCCTTTAAGCTGAGGTGTTTGAGAAGAACACTGAATATCCTATGGACTAACAAAAGAACAGATAGATCTTGGAGAAAGTTTAGCCAAAGGCTCTTTGGTGGCAAAGAAAACAAAGCTTCACCTCACATATTTTGGGTATGTTGTTAGGAGAGGGTATGCCTTGGAGGGGGACATCATGCTTGGAGACCGAAAGGATTATTGAAAGAGAGGAAGACACTTTCAACCAGATGTATTCACACACACACACACACACACACACATACACACACATAAACAATATACCTAAGCAGATGAATATGGCTGATAATTCAACTTATTTCAAAATATGGAAATAATTATAAATAGCTGAATTCAGAAATAAGTCAGATGCACTTATTATCTGAATCCAGATTGACATTGCTCAGAAGATGCTAAAAATAAAGCTGATAAAAACCTTATTAGTTGAGTATTAGCAAAAGCCATCAGAAGGTCTAAGCATAAGTAATATTTTGTCATTTGTGAAAATGAAGACTGAATTTCATAATACCAGTTTGTTTTCTACAAAGATATCTGCTTTTGTGTGAAGAGGGTTCTATTAATTTATTTACTTGTTTGGTTGGTTGTTTTGCTGAATTTTCAGTTGAATTCTTGAGTTGATAGAGGACTATCAGGGATCTCAGGTGCAGCAAAGAACATACTGCTAATGTCAAAAGAAGAGAACATTTTCAATTAAAGTAAATAATTACAGTAATATCTCCTGAAACACATCTCTTAATCTCTCCAAAGTGGATACTTCTGGGGAGGAGAAATACTGCTATAGAAACCATTAAGGAAATATAAAAATTATCACTGTTAGTTTGGGATTTTAACTTAGCATATTAATGCCAAAACACTGCTTCTCCATCTGTATCCCTTAATGTTCCAATAGAGTAAACCATAGGATCTACTCTTACAGATGGAATCTAAATACCTAAACAGTGGCATAAACTTCGGTGGTTTTCTTCTGAACTCTGTTATCATAAATGAGATGGTATAAGTGAACCCCACTGTATAAAAGCAGAGGGATCCAGCCACTACACTAAGTTCTACAAGATGCCATACTTAGAGTTTTGCCAACTGAAAAATGTAATTGAACTATCTATTACCCATATCTACATTTTCATCTTAATCTGAATATAAAGCAGTTGCCTTGGAGTCAATCTTGAATGATGGCTATCAAAGTATATTGAAAAAATCTGTTTCCTACAATTTTCAATGGCAGATTTTTTTAAAGTAGGAGTTGAATAGAAGATTTCAAAAGGCAGCACGGGATGAAAAAGTAAAATATTACAATGAAATGTGCAATTAGTTGGAGTCAGATAATCTTAAGCTCAAGGAACTGAAGAACAAATTCAAACCTCAAGTTCCTACGATCAAGGATGCTTTAGGCAGAATATTAAATGATAAAGGAAATATTAAAAGAAGATGGGAAGAATATACTGAGTCACTGTTATCGAAAGGAATTGGCAGACACAGAAGAATTTAATGAAACAACATATGAACAAAAGCCCTATGGTGATGTAAGAAGAAGTTCAGGCTGCTTTGAAGGAAATGGCAAAAAATAAAGCCCCAGGAATAGATGGTATACCAATTGAAATATTTCACCTAAAAGAT
>NW_006399925.1:176360-186480 GCF_000299155.1 Elephantulus edwardii | reverse complement strand
GAACAACCACGTGGCCAACTGACTGGAAGAGATCTATATTTGTTTCCATCCCAAAAAAGGGTGACCGAACAGAGTGTGGAAATTTTAGAAAAATCTCATTGATTTCACATGCAAGCAAGATTCTACTGAAGATTATCCAAAACTGACTGGAACACACATCAGCAGAGAACTGCCAGAAGTCCAGGTTGGGTTTGAAGGGGTTGTGGTACTAGGGATATTGTAGCTGATATTAGATGGATCTTAGCTGAAAGCAGGGAAAACCAGAGAAATGCATATTTGTGTTTCATTAACTATGCAAAGGCGTTTGACTGTGTGGATCATAACAAACGGTGGCTGACTCTGAGAAGAATGGGAATCCCAGAACACTTGATTCTGCTAATGAGAAACCTATGCTTGGACCAGGAGGCAGTCATCAGAACAGAGAAAGGGAACACTGCATGCTTCAAAATTGAGAAGGGCGTAAGCCAGGGATGCATCCTATTTCCATACCTTTTCAACCTGTATGCAGAACAGATTATCCGGGAGGCTGGGCTCTATGAGGAGAAATGTTGGATTAAGATTGGTGGAAGATCTATCAACAATCTGTATTATACAGATGACACAACCCTGTTTGCTGAAACTGAGGAGGACCTGAAGCTCTTGCTGCAGAGGGTCAAGGACTACACCCTTCAACATGGATTGAGGCTCAATGTCAAGAAGACAAAGATTCTCACCACTGGGTCTATAAGCATCATCAGGATGGATGGTGAAGAGATTGAGGTTGTTCACAGCTTTAGTTTGCTTGGCTCCACAATCAACACTCTTGGCACCAGTAGCCAGGAAATTAAAAGGTGTATTGCCATGGGAAAGTCTGCTGTTAGGTACCTCTCCAAAGTACTGAAGAGCAATGGTGTCTCTCTGGAGACTAAGGCACGTCTGATACAGGCCATGGTCTTCGCAATCACTTGTTATGCATCAGAGAGTTGAACAATGACTACGAAGGATAGAAGGAGAATTGATGCCTTTGAGCTATGGTGCTGGAGAAGAGTATTGAGAGTACCATGGACTGCTAGGAAAACAAACAGATTCATCCTGGGAAGGGTTAAACCTGGTGACTCCTTGGAGGCAAGGATTCTGAGGCTCCGGAGCATCTGACATACTTTGGATATGTAAGGAGAGATCGGTCCTTGGAGAAGGACATCATGCTTGGGAGGGTGGAGGGACAGCGCAGGAGGGGAAGGCCTCTATGAGGTGGATTTATTCAGTGACTGGGATATTCAGGATGGGAGTGTCAGAGACAGTGCGATTGGCACAGGACAGAGTAGAGTTTAGGGCTGTTGTACATAGGGTCACTATGAGTCGCAAGCAACTCAACGGCACATAACTACAACAACCAAGTCTTTCTTCCAATATGACTCTGAGTGGACAGACTTGAACCACTAAAAACTTTTTGATAGCAGAAAAGCCTTATAACTATTTTCATCATCTGGGACTCTGGCCCTTTCTTAGATGTTTTCAAATACTTATATTTATAGAATTCAAGTGTAGAATTGGCAGTTGTAATTTTTATTAAAAATATAAATATATACCCTAAATTTATATATTGGTTATTTTCAATCAAACAAATGTATAAAGAAATTATTATATAGTACCCCCTTTTTAAAAAAAAACCACTTAATTTATCATAATTTGTCTAATCTCTTTTAGAATAATCTTATCATTTAAACACATACTTTTTGAAACACAAAAAAATGTTTTAGCTGCCAATACTTCTTTCTTCTTCACTGGACCATGGCTATCTTTGTATTCCTGGCATTATGCCTGTTGCATATTGAGAAAAAAAATAGACTATGCTTTATAAATAACTGAATGAGAAAATCAAGATAGATACTTCATGGCTTTGTCAAGTAAATAAATTAATCTTGCAAATACAAACTTAATATGACTTTTTTTAACAAAAAAATTTAGCTGGGGGCTATATAAATAGCCCCCTACTAGCTGAGGCTATATAAATTGTCCATAATGAAATAGTACCAGTTCAATCCAATGGGAATTCTTTCTACTCCATAGTTTATTCAGCATTTTTTCTCCCTGCCCTTGAAAAACACAAAAACAAATTCAAGGCTATCAAGATGATTTTGGCATAGTGACCTTCCATCAGTTTCCCAAATGTATAAATCTAAGTGGAAAGAGACTGTTCATCTTTCTCCTGAGGGAAAGCTAGTGAATTTCATAACTAGTGAAGTTCACTTTTTTATTAGCTATCTGCAAGTTAAATAACCATGAGTTACCTCTGTACAGCAATGCACAGACCAGTGCTATACCACCTAGAAGACATCCATTCTTTCTGTCATATACTTTGTTCAAATCTGAGATGCATAGAAAATGATAGAAAAAAACCATAGCCTGAATCAGGCACACCTTAGACCTCAAAGTAAGATTATTGTCCCTCAATGCTTTGGAGTGGTCCCTGACTGCAGTATTTTCCAGTGCAATATGTCTTCCAATTTCCTGACTGCTGGTACTAAGAGTGTAGATTGTGGATCCAAGTAAGATGGAATTGTTAACAGTTTCATTCTTTTCTCCATCTATCAGTTGCTTATAGGTTCAGTGTTGAGAACTTTTATCTTTTTGATGTTGATATGTTATATATAGTGAAGGATGTATTCTTTGATCTTCTGCAGTAAGCTCTTCAAGGCCTCCTCACTTTCAACAAGCAAGGTTATGTCATCTGCATAACATAGATTAATGATGAACATTCCTGATACTGATGCCATATTCTTTTCCATAGAATCCACCTTTAATAAGACCACCAGAGATCTCTAAGAAAGACATGCTTTTACCAGTCACGTAGTCTCTTTCTAACCTTGGGAAAATTGTGAAAACAGAAGTGGAGGTGGAAATGGGCTACTTTTTAGAACTCTCTATGTAAATGTAAAATAAGGTATGTATTTAACTCTCTATGATGACCTTGTTTAATTTAGAATAATATAAATGTTCATCTTTAGTTTCAAATCTCTATGATGGAGTATCTATCTCATGTAATGAAGAAGAGTTTTTGATAGTTCTAGGGCCACATACTGGATGTGGGGACCGAGTGACATTTACTTGTTGAAACCTCCACTTTCTGATTAATCCCTAGCAACTACGTTCAAAAGGGCCACCAGCTACACACAAAAATTCTCAGTTGTATGCACCCAGCATGCTAGAATGATGATTGCTGTGTAGCACAAATCAATACCTGAAGCGTATCCTTTCCATAGATCACATGCACTAGGGAACATGTGTCTTTTGAGGTCTGGAGTCTTTGCTGAAGATGTGCTGAGATTGCAAAGATAACATCTAAAGTAAATCATATGTATACAAATATATGCACAGATATTATATATGCTCTTATATATCTATGTATATATGTATATGCTATGTGTTTACTTAGCTGCTAGCGATTATGGTATTAGTTTTTATATGTTGTTGTTATAGTTCTGAGACCCACAGCGACCCTATGTATAGCAGCTCTGAAACTTGCCCTGTCCTGAGCCAGTCTTACCAATTCCAACACACCAACCCTCACGGCCCAATTACTGAATCAATCTATCTCATCCTGGGTCTTCATTTCCTGTGTTATCCCTCCACCCTTCCAAGTATGCTGTCCTTCTCCAGGGATCAGTCTCTCCTGGCCATATGCCGAAAGTATGTGAGATGAAGCTTCAAAATCCTAGCTTCCAAGGAGAAATTTGGTTTCATTCTCTCCAAAACAGACATATTTGTTTTCTTGGCAGTCCATAGTATGTTCAAGTATGTTTTTCAGCACCACAATTTGAAGGCATTGATTCTTCTTCTGCCATCCTTAGTCATGGTCCAGCTCTCTAATATATAGCAAGTAATTGTGAAGACCTTGAACTGGAATAGGTGCACCTTATTCTCTAGACTGACATTGGTAGGTACTTTGCTGAGGTCCCTGATAGCAGATTTTCCCAGTGCAATTTGTCTTTTGATTTCCTGACTGCTGGTGCTAAGATTGTTGACTGTGGAGTCAAATAAGTTTTTAACTGCTAACAATCTCATTCCCTTCTCTATGTATCATGATGCTGCCAAATTGACCCAGTGGTGATAATCTTTGTCTTCTAGATGTTGAGCTTCAATCCATATTGAAGACTACAGTCTTGATCTTCTTCAGCAAGGTCTTCTGGTCCTCTTCAGTTTCAGCAAGCAAGGTTGTGTGATCTACATGACATAAGTAGTTTATCATTCTTCCCCCAATCCTGATGTCACATTCCTCCTCATAAAGCCCTGCTTCATGAATGATTTGTTATATACTATATTTAATTGTAGTTTAGCTAGTAAGGTGACTCATTCATCCAATATAGTAAAACTTAACAAATATCTAAGGAGATTTGGAAACCAAATTCATATTCTCCCCATGCTCAGACATTTATTTTCCTTACCATATCAGGCAAAACTTAACAAATATCTAAGGAGATTTGGAAACCAAATACATATTCTCCCCATGCTCAGACATTTATTTTCCTTACCATATCAGGCACAGAGAGATACTGCTTTTGTTTTTACATGACACTTTGTTGACCATGACTTATAATGACCTTGTGAACAGCAAATCTGAAGTCTGACAATTCTCACAGTTTCTGACATGCTCAAGTCCATTGTTGCAGTTACTGTGTCAATCCATCTTTTTGAAGGTCTTTCGTTCTTTTATTGGCACTCTGTTTTTTTCAGCGTGATGTCTTTTCCAAGGACTAGGGCCCTTCTTGACAATACGTTCCAAGGATATGAGACAAATTTCATTATCCTTGCTGCTAAGAAGCACCTAGGTTGCATTTTCCCCAACATGGATTTATTTGTCCTTCTTTCAGTTCATGCTATTCTTATTCTATCTTCGTTATTCAATGTCTAACTTTCATGCAGCTGTTAAAAATATGATTGATGGCTTGGGTTAGACAGAGTTTATGCTTTGAATTGATATTCTTCCTTTTTTAGCACTTTAACAAGGTCCTTGAAAAAAATTTTCCCAGTGCAAAATTCCTTTTGATTTCTTGACTACTATTACCATGGATGTTGATGTGGATCTAAGTAAGATGAAGCCCTTGGCAATTTCAATCATTTCTCCCTTATGCATCGATGTTGTTTACTGATCCAGTGGTGAGAATTAATTTCCTTGATATTGAGATATTATCCATATTAAAAAATGTAGTTTTTATTTTCTGCATTAAGTGCTTCCAATCTTCACTTTCTGTTAGCAACACTGTGCTATTTGCATGAGGTAGAGTGTTAATGAGTCTTCCTTCAACCTAGAGTCACATTCTTTTTCACATCTCAGTTTCTTTTAATTATTTGCTTATTTTATGTATTAAATTGGCATACAGAAAAACCAAACAACACACCACACAAACAGCTGAGGCATACCTTTCCTCATTTGAAACCATGCAGTGTCTCATTATTCTATCAAACAACTGTTTCTTGGTCTATGTAATGATTCTGTATGAACACAATTAATTATTTTAAGATTTCCGTTCTTCTCAGTCTTACCTGTAATTTATTATTATCCACAGACTCAAAAGCTTTTGCTTCGTCAATAGGATCCAAGTACATAGTCTTCTGACATTCATTGATTTCAGCCAAGATTCACTTGACATCAGTCATAACAGAATACATTTTGGTTTTGTTCTACCTTAATTTCCCAGTTACTGAGTTGGTGATTATTTTTAGGGACAGGTTAATGAAATTAATATAACTATTAAATAAATTGGAGAATTGATGCCTTTGAGCTTTGGTGTTGGAGAAAAGTATTGAGGGTACCATGGACTGCTAAGAAAACAAACAGATTCACGAGAGAGTTAAGCAAGGCTGCTCCTTGGAGGCAAGGATTCTGAGGCTTCGTTTGACGTACTTTGGTCATATTGTTAGGAGAGACCGGTCCTTGGAGAAGGACATGATGCTTGGGAGCGTGGAGGGCAGGCACAGGAGGGGAAGGCTCTCTAGGAGATGGATTGATTCAGTGACTGGGGTAATCTGGATGAGTGTGTCGGAGACAATGAGATTGGCACAGAACAGAACAGATGTTAGGGCTGTTGTACATAGATAGGGTCACTATGAGTCTCAAGTAACTTGATAACACATAACAACAACAACAACATTAAATACATTTGTAATAAAATAGATTTTTATAAAATTGTACCTATCCAAAGTACTGAAGAGCAATGATATAAGTCTGGAGACTAAGGTGTGCCTGATTCAGGCCATGGTCTTTGCAATTACATTTTATGCATCAGAGAGATGGACAATGACCAGGGATGACAGAAGGAGAGTTGATACCTTTGAGCTGTGGTGCTGGAGAAGAGTACTGGATATACCATGCATGGCTAGGAGAACAAATACTTTCAACCTAGAGAAAGTAAAACTAGGCTGCTCCTTGGAGGCAAGGATTCTGAAGCTTTGATTGACATATTTTGGACATGTTGCAAAGAGGGATCAGTCCTTGGAGAGGGACGTCATGCTTGGGAGGGTGGAAGGACAGCAAAAGAGAGGAACTCCCTCAGCACAAGAGAGGAACACCCTCAACGAGATGGATTGATTCAGTGACTGGGGTAATGAGGATAGGTGCACTGAAGACAATAAGATTGGCACTAGATGGAGTAGGTTTTAGGGCTATTGTACATAGGGTCACTATGAGTCACAAGCAATTCAATGGCATATAACAACAACTAATAGGTGAATATTTGCAACTCCTTTTCTCTTTTTATATCTTCCCACATCAGCAAATGAAAGTCCTTCATTGGGTCAAAGCTTTACTTCAACCATGTCATTAATATGGACTCAACTTTGAGGTCGTTACAGTTCTTCCCTAGTTGTATTATTTGCCTTCTGAGCTAAGTCAGAATCGTCTTATATTCAACAATGTTCTTCATCTACTCATAGGGATTTTGAAGGCCTGTTTTCAGTAGTAGCTAGTCCTGGAAGCTACTACTTAGTCTGGAAACTGCTGAAATATGTCCATTGTGTGTGATCCTGCTGATATTTTAAATATCACTGGCATATCATTCAGCATCATAGCAGCTTGACAGAAACAATCACAGTACGGCCACCTGGCAAATGAATGGTGGGACAAACAGACACAGTTATAAGAAGTATTATAGATCTATTAGTATTTTATTAAAATATTTTTGTATAAATTTCATGAATTTTTGTATGAATTCTGGAATTCCTATTCTTCTCACGGTCAGTCACAATTTGTTGTGATCCACACAGTCAAATGTTTTGTGTAGTCAATTAAGCACAGATAGACATTCCTCTGATATACTCTCAACTTTCAGCCAAAATCTGTTTGACATTAGCAATGATATCTATTAGTGCCAAGGCCTTGAACTTCTTCCTTCATCAATATTATCTCTTGAGCATATGTTGTTTTATTCAATTCTTCTCTGTCAGCCAATTCTTTCTATTAGAGTGACTCTATGTACACATTCAATCTTCTTTTTATGTTTCCTGGGTCAGCTTGGATTAGGAAGCAGTCATTAGAATAGAGCAATGAAATATTGTGTGGTTCAAAATTTGGAAAGAAGTGCTCAGAATTTTTCACTATAACACTTCGCTTTGTCCTCCTAGCTTCCTTTTGAAATCTGTTTAGCTCTTTTATTTCAGCATTTTTTTCACCCTTTTGTTTTGGTTTCTTGATGTTCCAGTGCGGCTTTTAGAATTTCTTCTGATATCCATTTTGTTTTTTGGTTTCTCCTCTGTCTTTGTAATGACCTTTTGCTTTTGTCATGGATGATCTCCATGATATCATCCTGCAACTCATCTGGTCTTCAATCATTGGTGTTTAATACCTCAAACCCATTTCTAAAATGATCTTGAAATTCACATGGTATTGATTCAATATTATATCTTGGTTCCTGTGGACTTATTTTAAGTTTCTTCAGCTTCAATTTGAACTTGCACATTAATAACTGAATATCTGACCCACAGTCCACCCCTGGCCTAATTTTAACTGCTGATACTGAGCTTCTCCAATGATTCCCTCCAAAAATGTAGTCAATCTGATTCCTATCGAGCTTCTCAAGCTAAGTGCCTTGTGTAAGGTTGTCTCTTAGACAAATTATTTGCAATGATTAAATCATTGTAAATACAAAATTCTATCATTCTATTTCCAGCTTCACGTCTATTTCCAAACCCATATTTTCTAACTATAATTTTTCTTCACTATTTCCCACTTTTGCGTTCCAGTCATCAATTATCATTAACTCATCTTCATTAAATGTTCAGTCAATTTCAGATGGCAAGAATTGATAAAAATTCTCAATTTCTCAGCTCCAAATGTAGGATATATATTTGAATATAGTTGTGTTCATGAGTCTTCCTTGTATGTATACAGATATTATCCTATAATTTACAACATTGTATTTTAAGACAGAATTTGAAATTGACTTTTTTTTATTTAGGTTGTTTATTTTTCATTTCAATGAACATCTACAGAGATTTTGGGATTTTTAATAGTACTGCAACACCATTCTTCTTCTGTTTTTCATTTCCAGCATAGTATACCATATGATTAGCTGATTCAAAGTGGCCAAATCTGGTCCATCTCATCTCATGAATGCTGAGTATGTTTATTGATGTTTATGGGTTCCATTTCATTTTCAACAATTTCCAGTTTTCCAACATACAAGTTATGTATATTCCATGCTCCAATTAAACAATGTTTGTTGTTGTTTTTCCTCATTTGAAGTGGCTTCCAGTCAGGACTGGAGGGAGATGCATCAATAGCCTTCATTATGCAGATTACACAACCATGCTTGCTAAGAGTGAGAAGGACTTAAAGCACTCTTGTAGCAGAGGATCAAGGGATGCAGCTTTCGATGTGGATTGCATCTCAATGCTCAAAAAAGAAAGATTCTTACCACTGTACCGAAAGGCAACATCATGATGGATAGTAAGGAGACTAAAACTGTCAACAGTTTCATCTTGCTTGAATCCACAGTTCACACCCACTGTACCAGCATTCAGGAAATAAAGAGACACATTGCACTATGAAAGTCTGCAGTTAGAGACCTCTCCAAATTATTGAGGAGTAATGATGTCAGTTTGAGGACTAAGGTGCATCTAATTCAGGCCATAGTCTTTTCATTCACTTGCTATGCATCTGAGAGCTGGACAATGAATAAGGATGACAGAAGAAGAATTGATGCCTATGAGCTGTGGTGTTAGAGAAGAGCACTGAACATCCTATGGACTGCCAAAATAATGAACATATGTCTTACAGAGGGTACCAGTGAAGTGCTCTTTGAAGGCAAGAATAATGGAGCTTTGTGCCACATACTTTGGGCATGCTGCTAGGAGGGGCTATTCCATGCAGAGGGACAAGATACTAGGAAAAATAGAGGGTGGACAAAGGAGATGAAGACCCTTGACCAAGTGGATTGATATGACTGCCGCAGTGGGCTCTTGTGTGTCAGGAAGTGTGAGGCTGGCACGAGATAGAAAAGGGTTCAGATCTTTTGTTCATAAGGTCGTTATGAGTTGTGCTCAACTCAATAGCACCTAAATTCAACAATAACATAATTTTCTAAATAGGAAAGAGTCTCTCATTTGTGAAGTATAACCTTTTCTGGTCTTGATAAATTACATTTATTTACTCTTCACTTTCATAGCAGATAACATAGACCTTATCTTAACAATAATTCAAAATTATAATTTACTGATATTTCAGATTTTTATGATTTATTATTCAAATTTTTATATTGGAGTAATACTTCCTTAAAAAAGAAATCTCCTTCCTCTCACCTAAATCTCTAGAGAAAGTTGTAGACAAAGGATTTAACTGAAATAAAATGCTTAAAATAACTTTAAGGTTGTCTTCTCTTAAATTACTCAGTAAAGATAATTTTTTGTCTTTAATTTTTTAGTTCTCCATAATAAGTTATAAGGGAGCTTTGGTTGCCTAGTGGCAAGAAGCTGTGCTGCAATCCTGAAGGCACATGGTTCAAGGCCATGAGCTGCTCCACGGAAAGATGACCAATCTCCTCCTCTGCAAACCCGCTGGAGGGTCAGCTATGTATCAGTTCCAACTCAATGACACACAACAACAAACATATTAAGTCACATATTGAGATTATTTATTTTCTAGAAT
>NW_006399925.1:154702-176260 GCF_000299155.1 Elephantulus edwardii | reverse complement strand
AATAATTAAATAAGGAGAAAAACTGACCATCTAATTTCTGAATTTTAAAAAGTATTAGCCAGGACTCATGTACAGTAATTATTACATCTTTTTATTTTCCTCTGGACATGCTGTTTTATTCTATTCTTATGTTCTATTGACATTTACTGGCCTCTAGCTTGGCTTGTTTTTTTATTATGGCTTTTGATTTTGTTGACATCTTTTAACATTTTTCTTGTATAATTATTCATTTAATCTAATTTATTTGAATTTAATCAGTTTTAATCTTTATTTGGAATAAGAAAATATAGAAGATACTACTCCTCTATAATGTTATACCTGAGCTCCAGTGGTCATATGGTAAGAAGCTCCACTGCTATTCCAAAGGCACACTGTTCGAGGCCACCAGGTGCTCCACAGGAGAAGGATGGGCAATCTCCTCCCATGCTATTAACTGCCTCTGAAAACCTACAGGAGAGTCAGCCATGGGTGAGTTTGGTTCTGACACTTTGCAACGCAACATTAACAGCAGTGCTAGCCTATGTGGTAATATTTATTATAAAAAAAGCCCAAAACTCCTTTAATAATTGTTGGTAACAAATAAAACCTGGGATTTTTCCTCTGAATTTAAAATCCTTAACCTAACCCACTGTGCAGCATAAATACTATTTATCTGGGTCTTTTACCTTGTCACCTCCTCTGTTTCACCAGAGGCATTGCTAACATCTCCATTTAATAATTTCCACTAACAACCCAGAACTCAATTAGCATAATAAGCATTTCCCATCTGCACTGAGAAGGCCCCTCATCATCAGTCTGAAAGCTAAGTACTGTACAGAAAAATAGCTGGGAATAATTAGAATTAAAACACACATGCCCCTCAAAGGAGTTGGGATGGTGCAATGGTAAAGTGCTTGTCTGTTAACTGAGAGGCTGGAGGTTTGAACGCACTCAATGTGTCTGTGAGAACAAAGACTTGGTGACGTGTTCCCATAAGAATTACAGCCAAAAAAAACCCCAAGGGGTAGTTTCAACTCGGCCAGTTATGGGAAATATGCATCAAAATCTATAGCATGAAACAACTTAGCTTTTATTATCTACTGAATATAACTTATAATAGTTATTGTCATCTCTTAAAAAACAAACAAATCCAACTAAGCTAGCAGAAAATTAATTGGTAGTTTTTAGAAAAGGATGCTTGCAGTTGACACCGGCATGTGGCAGTTTATAATAGGCAAGAATCATTCACAGAAATTGTGATCATACATTTATCGTACTGTGAATTTTATAGTTTACTCAATGAATCTTCACATTTCAAAAATAACTAGCATTTTGTTTGTGCAAGTTATCCAAAATAAATGCTGAAATCTGGACACTAAGGTGCACCTGATCCAGGTTATGGTCTTCACAATTACTTGCCATACATCAGAAAGCTGGATAATGACTAGAGATGATAGAAGAGGAATTGATGCCTTTGAGCTGTAGTGCTGGAAAAGAGTATTGACTATACCATGTTCTGCTAGGAAAACAAATAGCTTTGTCCTAGAAAGCATGCTCCTTGAAGACAAGGATTCTGAAGCTCTACCTGACATACTTGGGGCATATTACAAGAAAGGACCAGCCCACGGAAAGGGACATTCCTTTTGGAAGAATGGAGGGACAGCACAAGAGAGGAAGACCCTGGATGAGATAGACTGCCTCAGTGACTGGGATTATCAAAGTAGGTGTGTCAGAGACAGTAAGGTTAGTACAGGATACAGCATGGTTCAGAGCTGTTGTACACAGGGTCGTTATGAGTCACTTGCAACTTGATGTCACATACATGACAACAACAACTCTAGTGAATCTTGCAATTCTGACAATGCTGTCTTCTTCATGCAGTCTCACTTTTCAGATACTTTGCTCAGCATGTTGTTGTTGATTGCCATCAAGTCAAGCACAACTCACAGGAAGCCAAGTTTGTATAGTTTCTAGAGGTATGTGGTTTAGCAAGTGGATGCCACTCCTGCTTCCAAACCTGTCATAAACTGGGAGCCTCACCAAATACTATCCACTATGTGCAGCTATTATGGCTTTTGAACACCCCCCCTCCCAGGGACACAAAGTTCAGCATCACAGTAAACTCGATTACCTCAATACAGCAAATTGACAGAGGAGTGCTCACAACTTAGAAAAATGTTCCTCAAGAATAAAATAACAGTAGACTCTTGGGCCCAAAAGACTTTTAAATACAAGGGAACTTTCTCTCTCTCTCTCTCTCAACAGCCTGAAGCCTTTCTATAACTATTGCCGTTTCTCCAAGTTTATGGAGCTTCCACAGGCATGTAGTTTAGGAAGTGGATGGCACGCCTGCTTCCAAACCTGAATCAGTCTGGAAGCTCCACCAAACACCCACATATAGCCATTATAATGTTTGACACACCTATGGTACAGTTGTTTCATTATGACATTGGAGACCCCAATGGCACAAGGGTTAGTGTCACAGCAAACCCAGATTACCTCAGCAGAGCAAATTGACAAAAGTGCTATATGACTTAGAAGAATGTTCTTCTATAGTAACAATGGATTAAAACATAATCCCTCAGACCCAATTGATTTAATAAATAAGAATGATGAAAGAATACCACAACCATAGTGCACGCCTTTCCTGACAGGATCCTCTTGTTCTGTTCTATCAACTGGCTCTTGGTCTATGTGTAGTTTCCACATGGAGATAAAGAAGTGTTCCAGTACTCTCATTCTTCACAACGGGAGTGAAAATTTGTTATGTTCCCCATAAGTAAATGTTTTCATACGTTTGTTAGGAGCTATTCAGTTTATTATAACTCAGAGGTGCTGTGAACAGGAGATCTGAACCTTGCCCTGCACTGTGCTATCCTCATCATCTCTGATATCCTGGAGCCCATTATTGTGTCAATAAAGCTTGTTGAAGTTCTTCTTCTCTTTAGCTGACACTAGAACTTTTGATGATTTTTTTTTTGAGGTTTTTCAGAGGCAGTAAATTGCCCTGGAGGAGATGGTTCAACTTTCTCCTTCAGGGCAGCTGGTGGATTTGAACCGAGTGTCTTAAACTCAGATTGACAATAAACTCCTTACCATTTATGCACCAGAGATTGGTTATTAGACACCAGTGAGTTGAGTACTATGTATAGTGATCCTTTGAGCAACAGATATGAACCCTCTCTGTCCTGTGACATTGTCATGTGTAACACACTTGAGCCCTTGAGCCCATTGCTGTAGTTGCTTGGTGTTCTTTTTTCTCACTGACCATCCACTTTTCCAAGAAATATGTTCTTTTTCAAGGAATAGGCTTTCCTAGAAATATGCCCAAATTATCTAAGATGAAGCTTTGTCATCTTTGCCTTTAGGGAAAATTGTGGCTGTACTTTCTTCAAGACATATCCGTTTGCTCTTTTGACAGGCTTTGGGATATTTAGTACCTTTCCCCAACACTTCAGTTTAAAGGTACCTACCAGTTATTCTTCTGTCATTTTAATTAATTATACAGCTTTCACATGCATAGCAAGTGATGGACAATATCATAGCCTGAATCAGGCACACTTGAGTCTTCAAACTGATGTCATTGTCCATCAGTAATTTGGAAAGATTTCTGACAGCAGACTTGCCTGATACAATACTTCTCCTGATCTCTTAAGTGCTGGTAGCATGAGGGTTGAGTGTGGATCCAAGTAAGAGGAAATTGTTGACAATTTTAATATTTTCTCCATATATTATAATATTGCTTATTGGTCCAATGGTGAGGTTTTTGTCTTCTTTATGTTGTTTGTGATGAAATTCATATTGATCTGTGATCTTTTTCGGGCAAGTGTTTCAAATCCTCCTACTTTCAGCAAGCAACATTATGCCATCTACATAGTGCAGGTTGTTGAAGAGTCTTCTCCTAATCATGATGCCACATTCTTTTTCAAAGGGTTCAGCTTTTAAAAAAATTTCTCAGTGTGCACTGAATATATATGAACACTAAAATATAAGCTAAAGGGATATGTTGTTGTTGTTGTGTACTGTAGAGTCAGAATGGACCCACAGCTGATCCTCCCAAGGGTTTTCAGAGGCAATTAATCACAAAGAAAAGGATTGCTCATCCTTCTCCTGGAAGTAGCTGATGCACTCAAACTGTGTGTCTTCGGAATTACAGGACAGTTTCTTGCCACTAGGCGAACAGTGTTCTAAAAGGATATAACCAACTGTAAATGAAAAACTCTACTAGCATATAGTTATTAAGAAAGACTAAGATTAAGAGAAACTACTTAAATAACAGGCCTCTGAAAACCTTAGGGAAACTAGAGGAACACAGATAGTAATAGTATTAGTGGTAGAAGTTGTGGTAGTGGCTGTTGTTGTTAAATGCCCCCGAGTTGCAGGTGACTCATAGCAACCCAATGAAGGAGAGTCCTCAACGCTTGGGTATCTCTCATCATCTCTCCAGGTTCATAGGGTTTCCGGAGGCAAGTTATTATGGAAGTGGATGCCACTCCTCCTTCCAAGTGTGGTAGTGGTAGAAGTTGGTAATTTATCACTGCTGCATGGCTACCAAGCTGAAGGTGGTATAGCACTGGTCTGTGCGTTGCTGTACAGAGCTAACTCGTGGTTGCTGTGATGCTGAAGCCTGTGACAGTGATGTGCCAATCGTGGTAATGGGTACCCACGGTGGACAGTGTTGGCTGGAGCTTCCCGACTAAATCAAGCCTGGAAGCAGGAGCGGCATCCACTTCCAAAATGGCTTGCCTCTGGAAACTCTATGTATGAACAGTGCTCAGGCCCTTCATTCATAGGGTCGCTGTGAGTTGTCTACAACTCGACGGCACCAAACAACAACAACAACAACAGCATGGCATTATGCCTCCCAGTCTTGTCCCCAAAGAATTACAGATTCCACCTTGATTCAGGATCTTCTGGGAGACTTGGTCGTATCTGTTTGGTGTGTGTGAGGAAGCATGGTGTTACATCAATAGCCCCAATTTCAAGTTCTATCCTGAAATGTAAGTGATAGGCTATTATCCATATGCATACAAGGAAGACCTGTTAATAGGACTATTATTATTTAAATATGCACTTCTACATCCAGAGCCAAAGAGGAAGAAATTGAAAATTTTTACAGAGTTTTGCAGTCCGAAGTTGACAAAAAATAGAAACAAGATGTGTTAATTATAATTGGTGACTAAAATGTAAAAGCTGGAAACAATGAAGAAGGAAACATAGTTGGAAAATATGGGCTTGGTAACAGAAATAAGGCTAGAAAGAAAATGATAAATTTTTTTTAATTTTCAGTGATTTATTCATTACAAATATCTTAAAAAACAAACAAACAAACAAACAAACAAAAAACCAACACACAAACGGTGACTTTACACAGATACCACACCTGATGGGCTATATAGTAATCAGATTGACAACTTCTGTGGAAGGAAACATTGGAGAGGCTCTGAATCAGCAGTTAAAATTAGGCCAGTGGTGAACTGTGGGTCAGATTATCAGTTACTCATTTACAAGTTCAAATTGAGACTCAAGAAAATTACAACAAGAACCAAAAGATGATCTTAAATCTATTTCACCTAAATTTCAAAATCATCTTAAGAATAGGTTTGAAGCACTGAACACCAATAAATAAAGACTGAAGGAATTGTGAAATGACATTAACGATATCATCCATGAAGAGAGAAAAGGTCATTAAAAAGACAAAAGAGAAAGAAAACAGAGGAGACTTTGAAAATTGTGCTAGAGCATCAAGACAACAAAACAAAGGGAAAATATGACAAAGTAAAAGAATTGAAGAGTAGATTTCAAAAGGCAGCTCAAGAAGACAAAACAAAGTATTGGAATGTGCAGAGAACTCAAATTGGAGCTCACCTTGTGAAAAGGCACCAAGCTAGATTCTATTTAATTCTTTGTCTCTGGATGATGTATTATGATATGTATTTAAAATATAGGAAGGAATTGCACTGGAGTTTCCTGTTGGTTCCTGAGAGAATGAATAAGAAGCCCATAGAAGGATTCCAAGGGAAAATGAGGATACAAGTTTTTAAAAACCTCCTAGACAGTAATCATTGGTGTTAGAGCAGAAAGGTACCTGCCCCTTGGATCCCCATCCTGCCTCCAAGCCTAGTCCTTGCTGAGCTGAGGCAGGAATCAGAGCTGGTATAGAGTCCCACTACCCCCCACTTCTCTTCCCCAGGTATCAAGTCCTAAAACAATACTAAACCAGGAGAGATCCATTCTTATATTTAATAAAGTTTGACATTTTGATGATTTTTTAGAAAAGGGAAGAACTTGCTCTGCATTTCACAAGGTAAGAGAGCTGAAAAACAAATTTAAGCCTCAAGTTGCAATATTGAAAGATAGCATTGAATATTGAATGACCCAGGAAACATCAAAAGAAGATGGAGGGCATACACAGTGTTCGTACCAAAAAGAACTGACTGACACCAAAAAATTTCAAGAAGTTCCATATAAGCAGGAGCCAATAGTAATGAAGGAGAAAATTAAAGCTATATTGAAGGATTGGCAAATAAAAGAGCCCCAGGAATCTATGGGCTACCAATTGACTTGTTTAAATTAAAAGATTCAGGCAGGCCAATGCACTCACTTGTCTATGCCAGGAAATTTGGAGGAAAGTTGTCTGGCCAACACATAGGAAGAGGTCCATATTTACTCCCATGTTCAAGAAAGGTGATCCAACAGAATGTGGAAACTATTCAACAATATCATTAATATCACGTGAAGCAAAATGCTGTTGAATAGTTTTAAACAATGGCTAGAATAGTATATACATAGGGAACTTCCAGAAGTCCAAATAGGAAGGAATTAGAAGAGGCCATGGCAATGGAATATCACTGCTGATGTCAGATGGAACCTGGCTGAAAGTAAAGAATATCAGAAAAATGTCTATTTTATGCTTTATTGACTTTGCAAAGGCATTTGACTGTGTAGGCCATAACAAGCTATGGCCAGCATTGAGAAGAATGGGAATCCCACAATCTTTAATTGTGCTTATGCAAAACCTAAACCTAAACCAAGAGGCTGTTGTGTAAGCAGAGTAGGGGAACACTGCATGGTTTAAAATTCAGAAGAGAGTGGATCAGGATTGTATTCTTTCTCCATACCTGTTCTATCTCTATGCTGAGTAAATTATTTCAGAAACTAGACTCTATAAAGCAGAATGTGGTATCAAGATTGAGGGAAGACTTATCAATAACCTTTTATACAGATGATACAACCTTGGTTGCTGAAAGTGAGGAGAAGCACTTGTTGCAAAAGATCAGATTACACCTCCATGTCAAGAAAACAAAAATTCTAACCACTAGACCTACAGGAAACCTCATGATATATGGAGAAAATATTGAAATATTGAACTGTCCAACAATTTCTTACTTGGATCCACATTCCCTTGGTACTAGAAGTCAGGAAAGTTGGAGATGTATTGTACTGAGGAAGTCTGCCATTAGGGACCTCTACAAATTATTGAGGAATAATGATGTCAGTTTGATGACTGAGGTGTATCTAATTTGGGCCATGGTCTTTTTGATCATTTGCTATGCATCTGAAAGCTTTCTCTATAATTGGAAGGACAAGAAGCCAAGGACCATGCTAAGGAGGGCTTAGCTAAAGGAACCAAGAGGCAGCCTCTTTACTTTCTTCTGTTGAACCTAAAAAGAAAACTTTCTGTGGTTACCGTCCTTCATTAGGTGTCTTGAGACTAACACCTTAACTTGCCATAAAATTTTTCAGCACTTGGTGCAAGTCAAATTTAAAAGAACCAGATCGTACTGTTAAAGCTGAAAGCCTGTCATTTCAAGTCCACACCAAACCGTAGCCTTAATGAGCAGATTAATTAGTTTTGCAATTGGACTAGTGATGTGGGAAGAAGCCTGACACCTGCATACCAGCAATTTGACCTGAGGAGGGGGTTCTGTGAGCAAGGATTTGATGTGATTTCCAGTAACAAGCATCTTCAGACTGTGAGCCAGTGGGATGCCACAGTCACTGACAATTGTCACTTAAGTTTCCATAGTTAGAGAAGATAATTATTGTTCATTGTGCCCATTCAGCAGACAGATTTGCCAGCATACAAGGAACATTGTACAGTCCTTGGAGTTGATTATACATATAATTCTTTCCCCCCCTTTTTAATTACAATAGTCTTATTTGAGCCAAAAATGGCACTTCTGTTATTATCCTGCAGGAGGGCTTCTGAATCACTCTCTAGGACAAGTACATACATTATGAAGACTTCTTCACTTGGGGAGGTTCTGTACATGCAGCTTCCAGTTCTCCTTCTAGTCACCAGACAATGAGTTCTGTCTAAGGATGTTTGGAATTGTCAAATCAAGGATAATAGGAATTGACTTGGTTGACAGCAAGTGATTTCAGGAACAAAAGCTAAAGGTCATGCATGGGTGTTTCAATCCGTTTTACCTAAAGCATCTAGGTACAATAACAAAGATCTATTTGCCTCAACTATTTGCTATCTTTCTGTCTGTCTGTCTCTTTCATCTATCTATCTATCTATCTATCTATCTATCTATCTATCTATCTATCTATCTATCATCTATCTATCTATCTATCTATCATCTATCTCTATCTCTACCTCTCTTCCTATAGAGTTTTACATAGGAAAACATGTACATGGACCACATTTAATGAGAACCAATATTAAAATTTCTAGAGAATCTAACATTAATTTCTGTGACATGGCTTGAAGATCTATAATTTCACTATTTCTCACACCACAAGCATGTTATTCCTTCTTCCTTTACATATATTTGAAGTGTTTTTGGTATATGTAAACACAATTTTTTAACATGTTAATTATCAAAACAATCCTTTGAGGTGAATGTTGTTCTTTGCATTTTAAAAGGGCTTGTAATTATTATGGCGTTATTAAAACTATGTAGCTTGTAATTTACATATAGAGGATTCAAATTCATTGTTATTCCCATTTGCTGCAGGTGTTTATCAAGCCAAAACTCCAGCCTCCTCTACTATAAATTGTGGCCATTGACAAACATAATATAAAAAAATGCAAGGTTCTCTAAAGTCATAGTTATGAAGCCCAACAATTCTACTTTTCTCTTTTAAGTCTCTTTTAAGATCTTTGTGTATAGCTATGTAGTTTATTATTCCAAACAGGGTTTATGTAGAATGAAGAAATAGTATAAATAATAACACTGTGGCTGTTGTGAGGTACCATTGAGTATGACCCACAGCAACATTAAAACCCTGTACTATCCTGTGCTACCTTCATCATCTCTGACATACTTGAGTCTTTTTATGCAGCCATTGTCAATCTCTGTCATTGAGGGTGTTCTTTCTCAAACCACTTTTCTAAGCATAATGTTCCATTCCAAAAAATAGTCTCTTCTAGTCTTTCCAAATTACTGCCTGAAGTATGTTAGATGCCCTAGTATGTGAGATGAAGCTTCATCATCCTTGTTTCCAATGAGAATTATTTTTCCAACATACTTTTTTATTCTTTTGGCAGTCTGTGGTGTCTCCAATATTCTTCTCCAACATCACAATTCAAAGACATGAATTCTTCTGGGATACTTATTAACTGTTCAACTCTTAAAAGAATAGCAAGTGACTGAAAAGAACGTGTCCTGAATCAAGCACACCTTTGTCTTCAAATTAACATCACTGCTTCTCCGTATTTTGGAGAAGTCTCTGACAACAGACTGGTCCAATGCAGTAAGTCTTCTTACCTCTTGAATTCTTGTGCTAAGGGTGCTGATTATGGATCCAAGTTAAGATGAAATCAACAACAGTTTCAATTTTTTTCTCCATGTATCATAATGTTGCTTTTTAGTATATTGGTAAAGATTTTTGTCTTCTTGATGTTGAAATGACATTCATAATGAAGACTGTAGCCTTAGTTTCTCTGCAGTCAGAATTTCATGTCCTTGTTTTCAGCAAGGAGGGTTATGTCATCTGCAATACTCATGTTGATAAGTTTTCCTCCAATCCTAATAAAACATTTGTCTTCAAAGAGTCCAATTTCACAAATTAATTCCTCAGCATACAGTTTGAATAGGTAAGGTGAAAGGATAGAACTTTGACACACACTTTTTTAAAACATTTTAAACCATGCAATATTCCCTTGCCCTGTTCAGATAACACTTTATTGATATAGATAATAGATATCATATGAGTTTATTTAAGTGTTCTGAAATATCTATTATGCTCAATGTTAGCCATAGTTGGTTATGATTCACAAAGTCAGCCTTGGCATAGTTAATACAACTCAATAAACATTCTTCTTGCATTCTCTGTTTTCAGCCAGTCCATCTGACATCAGCATAGATATTCCTGATGCCACACCTCTTCTAAACTCAGCTTGAACTTCTAATAGTTCTCTGTTAATACACTGTTATAGCTGTTTTTAGTGATCTTCAGCAGTGTTTTGCTTACATGTGATAGTGATCCAATAATTACCACATTCTGTTGGATCACCTTTCTTAAGAATGAGTACAAATACAACTCTCTTTCCGTATCTATCACATTTCCTGACATAGACTGCTGAGCATGTCTAGGGTTGTCTCTACTACTAGAAACAAGTCAATTGGTATTTCATCAATTCCAGGAATCTTATTTACTTGCAAATGCCTTCAGTGAAGCTTAAACATCTTGGAAGATAGAACATGCTTATTCTTGTAAATTTAAATAATTATATTTAACATAATTTAATACATATTATCAAGCTTTTAGAAATTCTGAAGGATCATAACTTTGTCATTTTTCTTCATATGTTCTCTTTTTACTTAAAAAGTGATGCATTACGTTCCTATTGTTGCTACTATAAGATTATATAAAATTGCAGTTGATACAGTTGAAATTCACATGCTTTTGGGAGTCCTGGTGACATATTGCACAATCTCTGTTCTGCTAACAGAACATTGGAGGTTCAAGTCTATTAGCTACTTTCAGGAACAAAGATAGGAAGGCTTCTCTCTGAAGGATTTACATCATGAAACAACATATGATCAAGAGGCAGTGTGATAAAAGAGAGAGTTCAAGTTGCTCTGAATGTTTTAGCAAAAAACAAGGCCCCAGGAATTGATAGAATACTAATTGGCATATTTCAACAAACAGATGCTGCCTTGGACATGCTCACCAGGTTATGTCAAGAAATTTGGAGGACAACTATATGGCTCGCTAACTAGAAGTGATCTGTATTTATTCCCATTTCTAAAAAAGGTGGCCCAACTGATTGTGGAAATTATCAAACAATATTACTAAAATCACAGGCAAGCAAAACCTGTTATAGATTATGCACAAACAACTTGAATGGTACATCAGCAGAGAAGTATTAGATGCGCAAACTGCATTTAGAAAAGGCATGAGGGATATCATACCCCACATTAGATGGATTTTGGCCAAAAACAGAGAGTACCAGAGGAATGTCTGTGTTTCCCTGATTTTGCAAAGATATTTGACTGTGTGGATCACAACAAAATTTGGCTCATCTTGAGAAGAATAGGAATAACAGAGCATTTGATTGTGTTCATAGTGCTCAGGCTGTTCGTTCATAGGGTCGCTATGAGTCGTCTATGACTCGACCGCATTAAACAACAACAACAACATACTAAAACCATACTTGGACCAGTAAGCATTAGTCAGAACAGAGCAGAGAGACATTTCATGGCTCAGGATCAGGTAAGGTGTGCATGAGAGATGCATCTTATATCCATAATTTTTCAATCTATACGAAGAACAGATCATTTGGGAAGCTGGACTTTATAAGGAGGAATGTGGCATCAGGATCTGAGAAAGACTCATCAACAACCTGTGTTATGCAGATGACACAACCTTGCTTGATGACATTTAGGAGGACATGATGCATTTGCAGCAGCAGGTCAAGGACTGTTGTTGTCAATATGGATTGAATCTCAACATCAAGAAAACAAAGCTAAAGTTATCAATGATCTCAATTTCTT
Source organism: Elephantulus edwardii (assembly GCF_000299155.1). NCBI lineage: Eukaryota > Metazoa > Chordata > Mammalia > Macroscelidea > Macroscelididae > Elephantulus > Elephantulus edwardii. Next base: position 164,330 of record NW_006399925.1, on the reverse strand, counting down.
TTCCTTCCATCATGAAGCTGCCAATTGCCCCAGTGGCGAGAATCTTTGCTACGTTGACATTGAGCTTCAGTTCAAATGGAAAACTACAGTCCTTGATATTCCGTGGCAAACACTTCATGCCCTCTTCAGTTTCCACAAATAAGATTGGGTTATCTGCATAATGCAGGCTGTTTATAAGTCTTTCTTCAATGGTGATGCCACATAATCTACTTGTGATTTAAGAACTATCAGAATATTTTCTCTGGAGACATACAGAATTAAAAATAATCCAAAATTACAAACTTTTTAGGAAGTGAAATTAGAAGAACCCTTAGTTGCCTCAAATTCCATGTTTATATTCTGAGTTCTTACGTAACCCTTTTTCACTGCCATATTGTCACGAAATTTTTAGTGTATAAAATTACAGAAAGGAACTCTAATGTCAAGATTTGGTGAATAGCTCCTATGTCTGAAACACTGGCACCAATTAACATAATTAGTTTGTTTCTTTTATTTGTTGTTTGTTGTTATGTGCCATCGAGTCGCTTGTGCCTCATAGCGACCCTATGTACAAGAGCCCTAAACGCTGTTCTTTCCTGTTCCAACCTCGCCATCTCAAACATGCTCATTCCCACGACTCCAGTCACAGAATCAATTCATCTCATTAAAGGTCTTCCTCTCCTGTACTGCCCATCCATGCTGCCAAACATGATGTCCCTCTCTAAGGACCAGTGCCTCTTTGCAACATGCCCAAAGTATGTCAGACAAAGTTTCAGAATCCTTGACTCCAAGGAGTAGTCTGGCTTCAGCTTCTCCAGGACAAACCTCTTTGTTCCCTTAGCAGTCCATGGTATATTCAACACACTTCTCCAGCACCACAGCTCAAAGGCATCAATTCTCTTTCTATCATCCTTATTCACTCTCCAACTCTCCGATGCATAACATATAATTGCAAAGACTATAGCCCAGATCAGGCACACCTTAGTCTCTAGCCTGATGTTGTTGCTCTTCAGTATTCTTGAGAGGTCCCTCACAGCTGACTTTCCCAATGGAATTCATCTCTTGATTTCCTGGCTATTACCAAGAGTGTTGACTGTGGAATCAAGTAAACTAAAACTGTTAACTATCTCAATCTCTTCAACATCCATACTGATGCTGCAATTAGCCCAGTGGTGAGATTCTTTGTCTTCTTGATGTTGAGCTTCAATCCATATTGAAGGCTGCAGTCCTTGACCTTCTGCAGCAAGTGCTTCAGGTTCTCCTCAGTTTCAGCAAGCAGGGTTGTGTCATCCACATAACTCAGGTTATTGATGACTCTTCCACCAATCCTAATGCTACATTCCTCCTTGTCCAGGTCAGCGTCTCAGATGATCTGTTCTGCACACAGATTGAAAAGGTATGGAGACAGAATACATCCCTGATGGGCCCCCTTCTTGATTTTGAACCATCCAGTGTCTCCCTGCTCTGTTCTGACGACTGCCTCTTGGTCTAAGTATAGGTTTTGCATTAACACAATCAAATGTTCTGGGATTCCCATTCTACTCAGAGTCAGCCATAGCTTGCTGTGATCCACACAGTCAAATGCCTTTGCACAGTCAATGAAGCACAGATAGACATTCTTCTGGTATTCTCTGCTTTCTGTCAAGATCCATAATATCCCTAATACCACAACCTCTTCTAAATCCAGCCTGCACTTCCAGAAGTTCTCAGCTGACCAAAAAGAAAAAAAAAAAAAAGATTTGCTAAGGAGAAATTTTGATTTTTTTTTTTTTTTTTACCTTTTACACATACTGTTTACCTATCTACATAGTTTCTGCTCCAAAGACTTGGTCATTACATGAATTTGGTGTTAATGAAAAGGGAGGATTTTTTCTTTCTGTTTTCATGCTACTGACTTATCCCTTTCATTCAACTTCTAAAGTATGTTAACATAAATAAGATTTTATGACATATTTATCATGGTGATGAGTTCAGTTCTAGGTTACTCCTCTATGGAGAAAATGGTTGGAGAAAACATAGCCAGAAGAAGCTGATTGGGAGGCTCATGGTTTCATCACTTTGTTTCTGATCTGGTTCAGAGCTTTTGTTCCTAATGGAGCTGCTTTCAAGACTTTACTATGACTCCTGCAAGCCCTGTGTTCACTGCCCTAAAGACTGATCTTCTCTTTGAATATGCTGAGTCATTATAGCTCAAGGCTTCTTGGAGGGTGATAGAAGCTTAGTTACATGCTTTGTTCCACTGAAAGAGAGTCTTCAGGTCTAATTTGGTTTACTTTATGTTGTTGTTGTTGTTGTTGTTATGTGCCCTCGAGTCACTTGCGACTCATAGCAACCCTATGTATAACAGCCGTAAACCCTGCTCTATCTTGGGCCAATCGCACTGTCTCCGACACACCCATCCCAATTACCCCAGTCACTGAATCAATCCACCTCATAGAAGGCCTTCCCTTCCTGCACTGTCCCTCCACCCTACCAAGCATAATGTCCCTCTCCAAGGACCTCTCCCTCCTTACAACATGTCCAATGTATGTCAGACGAAGCCCAGGAATCCTTGCCTCCAAGAAGCAGCCTGGTTTAACCCTCTCTAGAATGAAGCTGTTTGTTTTCTTGGAAATCCACGGTAGATTCAATAATCTTCTCTAGCACCACAGCTCAAAGGCATCAACTCTCCTTCTGTCCTCCCTAATCATTGTCCAAATCTCTGATGCATAACAAGTGATTGCAAAGACCATAGCCTGTATCAGACGCACCTTAGTCTCCAGAACGACACCATTGCTCTTCAGTTCCCTGGAGAGGTCCCTAACAGCAGACTTTCCCATGGCAATATTTTTTTTTTTTTATTTCCTGGCTACTGGTGTCAAGAGTGTTGACTGTGGAGCTGAGCAGACTAAATTTGTTTACAATCTCAATTTCTTCACCATCCATCTTGATATTGCCAATTGGTCCAGTGGTGAGAATCTTTCTCTTCTTGACATTGAGCTTCAATCCATACTGAAAGCTGTAGTCCTTGACCCTCTGCAGCAAGCATTTCAGGTCCTCCTCAGTTTAAGCAAGCAGGGTTGTGTCATCTGCATAACACAGATTGTTAATAGATCTTCCACCAATCCTGATGCCACACTTCTCCTCATAGAGCCCATTCTCTCAGATAATCTCTTCTCCATACAAGTTGAAAAGGTATGGAGATAGGACACATCCCTGGCATACACCTTTCCCAATTTTGAACCATGCAGTGTTTCCTTGCTCTGTTCTGACGACTGCCTCATGGTGTAAGTATAGGTTTTGCATTAGCTCGACCAAGTGTTCATTCTTCTTGGAGTCAGCCACAGTTTGTTATGATCCACACAGTCAAACGCCTTTGCATAATCAATGAAACACAGATAGACATTCTTCTAGTAGTTCCTGCTTTCAGCTAAGATCCATCTAACATCAGCTATAATATCCCTAGTACCACAACCCCTTCTAAACCGAGCCTGGACTTCTAGCAGTTTTCTGCTGATGTTCTGTTTACATTTAAATGTATTTATTCCAAAAACCCTCTTCCTTTCCTCCATGTCCAACCAAAAGCAAAAGCCACAAAGTTGTAAAGGAGTTGGGAACAGGAACCCACTGGTTTACTGCATAGACATTCACATAAGGGCCCTTTTCATGGTGGCAGCTAGTTCTGTGAGGCACCTGAGGAAATGATTGGAGCAGCACAGTTCAGCTTCTACAAGCCACTGGAGATCTACTTTGAAGTAGGCAATTCTCTATATTATTTTCTACTACTATGTTAGCAGTGCAACTCCATACGGACTATATTACATAGCTCTATATTACATAGCTCTCTATTGCAAGATGTATGATATTTTAAAAATATACAAAATAGTCCAATGCCATTTTTTCTAACTTGTCATAAGTGGGAAAGGACATATAATGAGACAGGTGGTAATTAAGGAATAAATACATTTGGGAAGACACTCAATATTTCTTATTATCATCAATTTTGATTTGTTGATTAGTTATAAATGAAATGTTAATACATAAATATCAATTCAACCACTTCTTCATGTCTCTTATTTAATTATGATAAAAGAATAATCCTTTTTCAGATATATACCATAAAGAAATGAAATCAGGAATGCTCACATCTGGTTTACAACCTTATATAATCATGTCTATATTTTAGAATTATTCACAATACTCAAAAATACAAACATCTTAAATATTTCTCAACATGTACATGTATAAACAAATACTGAACATATAAACAGTGGAATGTTACTTAGATATGATGACAAATGAATACTAATAAATTCTATAACATGGATTTGCCTTAAACGCACTATGTTTAGTAAAACAAGGGGCAAATATTATTTCAGCTATGCAAGTAAGTATGCAAGTAAAATCTTACCGAAGATTATCCAAAAATTATTGGAACAGTACATCAACAGAGAACTACTAGAAATGCAGCCTAGGTTTAGAAGAGGTGATGACACTAAGGATATTATTGTCAATGTCAGATGGATCTTGGCTGAAAGCAGGCAGTAGAAGAATGTCAATATTTGTTTAACAGACTACAAAAAGACTCTTAACTATGTGAAACACAAAAAATTGTGGATAACTTTAAGAAGAATGGGAATCCTAGAAAACCTGACTGTGCTCATGCAAAACTTATATATAGACCAGAACAGAGTAAAGAAATACCGCATTGTTCAAAATCAGGAAAGGAGTATGTCAGAGACATATCCTGTCTCTGTATTTTTTCAATTTATATGTGGAAAAGATCATTTGGGAGTCTAGTATTTATGAGTAGGAATGTGACATCAGGATTGGAGGAAGACTCATCAATAATCTGTTTGAGGTGACTCAACCTTGCTTGCTGAAATTGAGGAGAATCTGAAGTATCTGCTGCAGAAAGTCAAGGATTAAAGTTTTCAATATGGATTGAAGCTCAACATCAAGAAAAGAAAGATTCAACAATGAATGCATGGAAATCCAAAGTCTGTAAATTTTCATTGAAATTAATTTTTTAAAAAAGAAAGAAATGGAAGAAAAAAAAAAAACAACAGAGGTTCTCACCATTGGGTCAATCGGCAGCACTATGATAAATGGAGAAGAGATTGAGACTTAGCAATTTCAGCATGCTTGGGTCCACAATCAACAGTCTTGGAGCAGCCATGTAATCAAACGATGTTTTGGATTAGGAAAGTCGGTTGTCAGGGACTTCTGTGAGTCCTGAAGTGGAAAGATGTCAGTTAAGAGACTGAAGTGTGCCTGATCCAGGCCATGTTCTTCGCAATTACTTGCTATGCATCAGACAGCTGGACAATGACTAAGGATGGCAAATGAAGAATCAATGCTTTTGAGTTGTGGTACTGGAGAAGAGTAGTGAACATATCACGGACTGCCAAGAGAACAAACAAGTCAATACTGTGAAGGGTGAAACTAAACTGCTCATTTGAGGCAAGGATACTTGAAGGCAAGGATATTGAAGGTCCATCTCACATATTTTCAGCATGTGGCCAGGAGGGACCAGTTCTTAGAGAAGGACATTATGCTTGCAAAGGTAAAGGGACAGCACAGGAGGGGAAGACTTTGAAATATATGGATTGACACAATAACTGGGGTAATAAAGACACATGTGTTGGGAACAGTGAGATTGGCTCAGGATAGGACAAGATTCAGAGCTATTCTGCATAGGATCATTATGAGTCACAAGTGACTCAATGGTACAAAACAAAACATTGGAGAAAAGTAGAAAATTTTGAATGCACAAAAGGTAAAGCATTGAATTACATAAAAGGGGTCTGTGCTGATTTCTCATAAAAGTCATCAAAAAGGGGGGAAAGTAACTATTATTCAAGAATTTTATATCTGGAGAGTACAGACAAAGGGAAGTTGGTCTATGGCTACTCCACACACAAGCAGCACCCACTAAATTTAGAAAATGCGGAAACAGGCAGAAGATATTCCAAATAGTCCATATAGTTGACCTGAAAGTGGAGTTGCATAGTGATACTGGCCCTGCCCCAATCAATTCTATCTAAGATAGAGTGTTGTAGCCAGGGAGAAGTTGGTCTCTACCTGCTCTGCTTAGTAGCATCACCAAGGTCAATTACAAACTACTTTATAAGAGACAAGCATAGGAAGGATTCCAACCAGGCTACATGCAAAATCAGATTGAATGACTATATAGAGGTAAAAGATTCTGCCCCATTTGGCTCTCCCTGGATAGATAAATTACAGAAGTAAGCAAGAAACTAGTCTCTAGTCACATTGTAGACCGCCAAGGATAACTGCAAACTTTAGAATATGCAGAAACTACACAGGCGAGATTCTCACAAGGCTGCACAGCAGTCCACAAAGTGTTGAAAGACTTTAAGAAATATGAGCCTTCCCATTCCAAATGACAAGAAAGAACTCCTATAGTGAGTGGCGCTCCTCCACAGAGGGAATCCCTTAAGTCTGCAACTAATCAATACAACATAAAGATAAAGAAATATTAACAATCTATGCAGACACAATAGAAATGCCTTAACATATACCAAGAAAAACTACAAATGCAAGAAAGCAACATGCAGCTTCAAACATTGCAAAAAACAAAATAATCCTTTTAAAAAGACAGAACATATAGAAAACCTAATTAATGCCCCAGAGACAGAAAAATACAAGAAATATACTGATACATAGTCATAAAAACAGCTACACATCATAAAAACAGCTACAAAAGAAGGTGAAAATTATGGAAAAGAGAATGGTAATCATAAATAAATAAAATTTTCCAGAGACAAGGAGCCAGAAAACCAACTATGGGAGAACCTGAAAAAGATGAAAGAAAGAATTTAAACTATAAGTACACATAAAAATCATTTTATATTTAAACTACAAAAACTTAAAAATCATCATAAGACAGAATAGAGCCAGCACAGTACATGAAAGAAAAGCAATGTATGAAAATGCAATGAAGAATATCAAGACTGAAATAGCAGAAGTTTATAATAAGCTGGAAGGACAAATAAAGCAGAACTGGAGGTGGAATAAAGATTCAGTGTGCTGTAAGTTAAGAACCACAACAGGAACATACTAGAAGTAAAAACTTAAAGGAAATTACAGGCACATAGACCAATGGAATAGAATTGAGAACCCAGAAATAGACCTAGCTATCTATGGTAACCTGATATTCAATAAGGAAATCAAACCTATCAAATGGGGAATTGACAACATCTCCAACAAATGGTGCTGGCAGAACTGGACTGCCACCTGCACAAAGCTGAAAGAGGATCCACATCTCACACCATACACAAAAATCAACTCAAGGTGGATCAGAGACCTGGGAGTTCAGCCCAAAACCATAAAGTTCATAAGAGACAAAGTGGGATAAAGCTTAGAAGGCCTAGTCTATAGTATGAAGACTGCCAAACATAGCCAGAAATGTACAGTTTTTAAAGCATAAAATGGGGCCTTCTAAAGATTAAATCTCTGTGTGCACCAAACCTTTTTCCAACAGGGTGAAAAGAAAACCTACTGACTGCAAACAACCATTTGGAAATACTAGTTCAGACAAGAGTCTCGTAACCAAAGTTTACATAATACTCCTGGGTCTCCACAAGAAAAACACTGGTAACCCAATTCAAAATAGGCAAGACTTGGAAAGAATTTTCACAGAGGCAGGTATTTGAGTGGCCAACAGACACACGAATAAATGCTCCAAATCATTGGTAGTAAGAGAGATGCAAATCAAAACCACAATGAGATACCATCTCACTCCATTAGCAGTGGCAAAATTTAATAAAACAGAAAACAATAAATGTGAAGAGAGGATAGGAACTCTTAAAAATTTTTAATGGGATCATAAAATGGTACAACCACTCTGGAAGGCAGTTTGGCACTTTCTCAAAAAGATGAGCATAGAAATTCCATATGACCCAGCTATTCCACTGTTAGGAATATACCTGAAAAATGAGAACTGAGGTATAAATGAATACCTGCACACCAATGTTCATAGCAGCATTATTTACTATTACAACAACATGGAAACAGATGATATATCCAACCACAGTTGAATGGATTGAGAAATTATGGTACATTCACACAATGTGACATGCAGGAGCAATGATTCTGTAGTAACTTAGGAGAGACTGGAGGGCATTATGCTGAGTGAGGTAACTCAGTCTCATAGGGACAAATACTATATAAAACCATTATTTTAGAATGAGTATGAGGAACCAAGGGGGTGAGGGTGAAAGCAGTGGGTGAGGAAGGCCGGGGTGGGGGTAATCATAGGGTCATACAATTTGATAGGTAGGGTTGGTGAAGGAAATGGGAAAGATCCTATGTGAAAAACCTTTTAACTTTTTTAATTAACCCGGCTTAGGATTGAAATTGGAAAAAACAGAGAGGAGATGGAAGGAAAATAAAGAAAACATTAGATTAATGTGGGATGATGTAAAAATTATCAACATACATATAATTATAAACCTCAGAACATGAAGAGTGCAAGGAAACTTTTGAGGAAATTGTGGAAGAGCTAGTGGAAGAAAATTACCCAATCATTATGAAGAATGAGAAAAAGTTTAACTAACCCCAGACTAAATAAAAAAAGGAAAAATAATCAAGATATATCACAGTCAGATTTTTCAAAATGCAAGATAAAGATAGAATACTAAAAACAGTGCAATAAAAGTAAACAGTAACCTACAAAGCAGGATCAATTAGATTAAGTTCTGTTTACTCAGCCAAAGCTAAAGGAACCAGAAGAAAATGGGACAGCATATATAGAAGGTTGAAAGAAAACAACTGCCAATTGATAAACCTATGCACAGCACATCTGTCCATCAAATATGAAGGAGAAATTAGATCACTTGCCAAAAAAGCAGGAACTTGAGGAATTTGTGAAAGCAAGGTTAAATCTATAAAACATTTTAATGGAAGTTCTTCACATAGAGACAACAAAGGAAAGTAGATGGACCATACTAACTAGAAACAACAGAATATAAAACAAAACAAAAAAGGCAGCAAAATGTCAACAATAAAATCTAGCATGTCAATAATCACATTTAACGTGAATAAATTTAATGCACCAAATAAGACAAAAAGAGTAGTAGAATGGATAAGAAAACAAAGCCTATCAAAGTTACCTATAAGAGATACATCTAAGAAACAAGAAAAAAGATAAGCTGAAACTAAAATGGTAGGAAAAAAACATACCAAACAAATGGTACCAACAATAAAATCAGAAATGGCAATACCAATGTCTGATAAACTTCAGGATGAAAACCACTATAAAAGATGACAAAAGGTATTATGTAGTAATTAGTCAAAATAGACCTATAAGACATAACTTTGAAAACATCTACATACCAAATATGGGTTGTTGTTCTTTTTAATATGCCAATGAGCCGACTCTGACTCAAATCTACCCCATATACAATAGTTCTAAATCTTGCCCTATCCTGAGCCAGTTTCACTGATACTTACATACTTAATGCCATTGCCCCAGTTATCATGTCAGTCCATCTCATCCAGGGTCTTCCTCAGCTGCATTGTCCATCCACCATTCTAAATATGACGTCCTTTCCCAAGGACTGGTCCCTCCTGGCCACGTGCCCAAAGTATGTGAGATGGCACTTCAAAATCCTTGTGAGAAATTTTATTTCACCCTCGTTAAGGC
>NW_006399925.1:152866-153802 GCF_000299155.1 Elephantulus edwardii | reverse complement strand
TCTAGTGCCAAATGGTTTAACTGCAAAATACATAAAACATCTATTATCAGACTTGAAGAAATAAATATCACTGTGGTTGTGGTAGGAGACTTTAATACACTACTGTCACCAAAATTTAGATTATTTGAACTATACTATGAGCCTACATGGTCTTCTGGATTTATTCAGAGTACCATTATCAACCAAATAAGGTGTGTCTAGTTTAGTCCATGGCTTTTCTGATCACTTGCTATGCATCTGAGAGCTGGACTTAGAATAAGGACTGCAGAAGAATTTATACCTTTGAGCTGTAGCATTGGAGAAGAGCACTGAGAATATCCCATGGATCGCTAAAAGAACAAACAACTATGTCTTGGAGAAGGTACAGCCAGAGTGCTTTCTGCAGCTAAGAATAATAAGTTTTTCCTTACATAATTTGGGCATGTTGCTAGGAGGGGCTATTCCTTGAAGAGGGACATGATGCTTGGAAGGGTGGAGGGTTAGTGAAGGAGAGAAAGACCCTTAACCATGTAGATTGATGTGGTCACTGCCACAGTGGTCTCTAGTGTGTCAGGAAGTATGAAGATAGCACAGGATACTACAGGGTTCAGATCTGTTCATGAGGTCTGTACAAGTATTACTCAACTTGAAGGCACCTAATAATAGCAACAACACCCAACTAAATATCAATTTACTATGTTGTTAATGTGCCTGGTGTATTCTCCAGAATTAATCATACAAAGGAAGCTTCATAAAAAACATATAATACAAAGTATATTCTTCTTCTCAGACTTCAGTGTCATAAAACTAGAAATTCACAAAATGAGTTCCTTGTTTTTCAATGCAGCATAATATTCCATACTGTGAATATACCACAGCTTCTCTATCCATTTGTTTGTTGATGGGCACTTAGGTTGTTTCCAACTCCTTGCTATTGTGAACAAAGCTGCAATAAAC
>NW_006399925.1:151344-152766 GCF_000299155.1 Elephantulus edwardii | reverse complement strand
GCTATGAGTCGCAGGCCAATCGACGGCACATAACAACAACAACAACATAGACCAATATTTCTCATGAATGTTTTTGTTGCTGTTTTGTGCCATTGAGATGCCTGCAACTCATAGTAACCCTATGTACAGCAGGTCTTAAGACTGCCCTGTCCTGAGCCAGTCTCACTGATTCTAACACATCAACCCCCATTGCCCATGTTGCTGTCTCCATTCATCTCATTTGGAGTCTTCCTCTTCTGCACTGTCCCTCCACCCCTCAAAGATGATGTCCTTTTCTAAGGACCAATCCCTCCTTGCCATATGTCCAAAATATGAGAGACAGAGCTTCCAAATCCTAGCCTCCAAGGATAAACTTACTTTCACCCTCTCCAAGACAGATCTATTTGTTTTCTTGGTGGTCCATGGTATGTTCAAGGCTTTTCTCCAGCACCACAACTCAAAGGCATCAATTCTTCTTCTGTCATCCTTAATTATTACCTAGCTCTCTAATGCATAGAAATTAATTGCAAAGGCCATGGCCTGGATCAGCCGCATCTTGGTCTCTAGACTGACATTGTTGCTTCTCAGCACTCTGGAGTGGTCCCTGACAGCAGATTTTCCCAGTGCAATTCATCTTTTGATTTCCTGACCACTCTCATTAATATAGGTGCAAAAATCTTTAGCAAAATCCTGGCCCATAAGATCCGATAGTATATAAAAAGAAAATTCATCATGACCAAGTGGCATTCATAACATGTATATAAGAATGGTTCAACATAAGAAAAACAAACAAGCTAATTCATCACATTAATAAAGCAAAGAACAATAAGCACATGATCATATAAATTGATACAGAAAGTAACATCCACAAAATTCAGCGTTCCTTCCTAATTAAAACAGCAAAACAGGGATAGAAGGGAATTCCCTTAACACAGTAAAAAGTATATATACAAAACAAAGAGTCAACATCATTCTCAAAAGGAAAAGACTAACGGCATTTCCCTTGCCAACAGGGACCAGACAAGGATGTCCATCCACTTTCACCACCATTTACACCGTTGTATTGGAAGTACTCACTAGAGCAATATGACAAGAGAAGGAAGGAAAAGACGTCAAACTTGGCAAAGAGATGATAAAATTATCACTATTTTCAGACTATCACTATTTTTATATATGATAATATATAAAGAAAACCTCGAGGAGTCAACAAAAAACACTTGTAGATTTAGTAAACCAATTAAGTAGAGTGATAGGATATAAGATCAATATACAAAAATCAGTTCATTTTCTCCTAGTAACAAATTAATCACAGACAAGGATACTAAGAAAGCAATACAATTTACAATGTTGTTGATTGCCATCGAGTCAAGCAAGACTCATAATGGCCCTATAAACAAATTGCCTGAAGCCTTTCTATTACTATCATCATTTCTTTAAATTCAT
>NW_006399925.1:148483-150904 GCF_000299155.1 Elephantulus edwardii | reverse complement strand
TCAAAGAGATAGAATAGGCAGTTGGATAGTTTATTTGGAACAGAAAGAGAACCCAAATAATCAAAGCACTTCTGAAAAACAAAAATAAAGTAGGAAGCATAGCACTCCCCGATCTCAAAACACAGCTATAATTGCAAAAACAGTACCGTTTTACAATGATAGACACATAGACAAATGGAACAGAATTAAAAATCCAGAAATACACCCATCTACCTGTAATCAAATGGTATTTGACAAGGAAATAAAATCAAATGGGGAAACTACAAACCCTTCAACAAATGATGCTTATTACAAAACCTGTAGAAAGCTGAAGCTAGTTCCCCATTTCATATCATACACAAAAATCACCCTATAACATAAAATCTACCCTATAATATAAGTAGGCTACCAAATATAATCAGAAATGTAAAACCAGGAAAGGAAAACATTGATGAATGGGACCTTTTAAAGATTAAGATCTTGTGTGCATCAAACATTTCTTTTCAATAGGATAAAAAGAAAACTTACTGACTTGAAAAAAATTGACAATGACATCTCAGCCAATGTCTCATAATAAAATTTACACAGAACTTTGGGGGTTCCATAAGATAAAGTCTAAGAACCCAATTACAAAATGGGCAAAAGACATGGAAAGAATTTTCACAGAGGTAAATATTCAAAGACTCAAGAGAAATATAAAGAAATGCTCAAAATCACTGGAAATAAGAGAGATGCAAATCAAAACCACAATTAGATACCATCTAACCCCAGTAGCAATTAAAAAGTTTAACAGGACAGCAAGCAATATAAATTAGGATGTGGAGAGATTGAAACTCTCATATATTTTTGGTGGGATTATAAAATGGTACAACCTCTTTGGAAGGCAGTTTGGTATTTCCTCAGATAGCTGAGTATAGCTATTTCTCTGCTAGGCATATACCCCTTGAAAATAGAACTGGGACACAAATGAATATCTGTACACCCATGTGCATAGCAACATTATTCACAATAATAGGAAAATGGAAACATTCGAAATATCCATCAATGAATGAATAGATTGAGAAATTGTGGTATGCTTACATAATTGAATACCATACAGTACTCAGGAGCAATGATTTAAAAAAAAAATACTAAATAACATGAGGGAGGCTAAGTATGATTACGTTGTGTGAACTAACTCAGTCTCATAAAGACAAATAATGAACAATATCATTATTATAAAAAATAGCAAGATAACCAATAAGATGTGTACAAAAATCTGAAGAGGGAATAGGTGAACAGATATTTCACCAAAGAAGACATTCAGATGGCCAACAAACACATGAAGAAATGTTCAAAATCCTTAGCTCTAACAGAGATACAAATCAAAACAACTATGGGATATCATCTCACCCCAGTAAGAATAGCAAAATTTAACAGAACAGCAAACAACAACTGCTGGCAAGGTTACTGAGAAACTATAACTCTTATTCACTGTTGGTGGGAGTGTAAAATGGTGCAACCACTATGCAAGGTAGTATAGTGCTTTCTCAAAAAGTTGGAAATAGAAAAAAAATTGGGAATAGAAATACCATATGACCCAGCAATTCCACTACTGGAAATATACCCTAAAGTAACCAGAAGTGCTGCCCAAGCAGATATACGCTCACCCATGTTTATTGTGTCTTTGTTCACAATAGCAAAGAGTCAGAAACAACCCAAGTTCCCATCAACAAACAAACGGATAGAGAAGCTATGGTATAGTCACATAATAGAATACTATGCTGCATTGAAAAACAAGGAATTAATGAAATATTATACAAAATGGGTGACCCTGTAGGACATTATTCTGAGTTAAATATCTCAGTCACAAAAGGACAAATATTGCACAGTGACACTGTTGTAAAGCCAGACTGACATTTGAGTTGGGGGAATCTAAGAGGAGACAATTAATGTACACTGCATTGAATCAGGTGAGGGAGAGAACTCTTCAGGAGAAATATGATTAGGTATTATTGTAATGACAAGAATCCAGAATGAAAGTGGAATAATGGAATGGACTGGCAGAGGGGAAATTGTATAACAATGAAAGTTTGTTGTTGTTGTTTTTTCACTTTCAAAGAGGCCAGGAATGAAAGTGTGCAACAAAGAATGAATGGAAATCCAAAGTCTCTGTAGACTTTTGGTAAAATAAAAAAAAAAAGAGGGAAAGGTAGGGGGAGGGAGTCTGAGGATGCAGAGGAGAGGAAATCATGAAGTTGTAGAGTTTGGTGGGTAACGGGAGGAAAATTAGGAAAGATCTAGTGAGGATCTGAAAAGACTGGGCAAGGATCAAAGGTGATTAATTTTACATTAAAATAGAAATATGGCATGATTGTACGAAATAACAAAGTGAATGAAGGAATGTGTGAAACACAATGTATACAAATGAAATACAATGCACATGAATTTTGTATATAACTA
>NW_006399925.1:130270-146958 GCF_000299155.1 Elephantulus edwardii | reverse complement strand
ACAATCTTTGACATGTTCAAGCCTATTTGATGTCATTGTATAAATTCACCTCCTTATGGGTCTTCCTCTTCTGATTGTCAAAATATTACGTCTTTTACTAAAGACTGCCCAAAACATAGGAGGTAACTTATCACCATCTTGCCTCTAAAGAGTAACCTGGTTCTACTAACTCCAAAGCAGGTCTGTTTGTCATTTTGGCAGTCCACGGTAAATTCAATACTCTTTACCAAAACCACAATTCAAAGGCATCAATTCTTCCTTGTTCATTATTTAAATTTTACATGCATACAGATAAATAGAAACTTTATTATTTATATTGATCTCCTTGTTCACTAGTACTTTAATGAGATCCTTGACAGCACATTTGCTGAATGCAATGTCTCTTTGTTTCTTCAACTAATGAATGCTTCCATGAGAAGTGATTATAGATCCAAATAAAATGAAATCTTTGACAATGCCAACCTTTTCTCCATTAATCATCAACTTGCTCTCTATGGGTGCAGTTTTGAGAATTTTGTTTTCCTGATGTAAAATGTAATCCATACTGAAGACTGTAGGTTGTTTTTTAAAAAAAATAAAAAAATTTGCTGTTTTTTTTTCTTTCTGTGTATGTGTTTTGCAATTTGTATATTAACCCTTTCTCACTTGTAGCTAGCAAGGGTGTGACATATATTTAATACAGATTGTTGATTAGTCTTCTTACAATTTTGATTCAGACAGTCCAGTTTCTGAAATTATTTGCACAACATACAGATTGAATAGATATGGAGAAAGCAACCAACCAACTCTGATGCTAATTTTTTTTTATTTTACCACGCAGTATCTTATGCTTTATTTAAATATCTACTTCTTGGTTATGGACAAGGTTTGAATGAGTACAATTTAGTGTTTTTGCAATTCCATTCTTCTCAGTGTTTTTAATAATTTGTTAAGATCCACATAGGTTAATGTATTTGCACAGTTAATAAAAGACAAGCAAACATCTTTCTTATATTCCCTGTTTTCAATAAAGGTCCATTTGACATCAGTAATGATATCCTTTATTTCACACCTTTTTCTAAATGCAATTTCAATTTGTCATTTTATATTAATGTACTCTTCTAGCTATTTCACATTTCTTCTTTTATGGTAGGTTTTCACTTAGTTATTCATATATGTTTCATTTTATTTAAAAAAAATTACCATTGTGCTCTGGTGGCCTGGTGGTAAGAAGCTATTCTGGCTTCTCAAAGGCATGTGGTTCAAATCCAGAAACTGCTGTAGGAGAAAGACGGGCAATATCCTCTCATGTGGTCTACTGCCTCTTAAAACCCACTAGAGGGTTGACTATGAGTCGATTAGGACTCCAAAGTGCACAACAACAATAATAAAATGTCATTATTTATAAGGTCTTATCGAAACCTTACTCCAGTCATTTTAACTAATCTTCAGCCAAGTTTTACTTTCATATGGTATTAATGGTATAGTACTGTTTGAAAATTGCTACATTCTTTTGGATCACCTTTCGTACATATAATTTTTTTGTGTAAAATATCTCATATATACATATAATTATATAAAATAGAATATAATTTGACCTATAGTGTATATTTCATAAATGACTATCTTTGACACAATCCCACAATTCATCTGGTCTTTAATAGTTAGTTCTAAATGCTCCAAACCTGTTCTTGAGATTATTTTTAAATTTATGTGGGATCAACACAAGGTCATATTTTATCTCTTACTGACTTGTGTTAATTTTCTTCAACTTTAATTTAAACTTGCATATGAATAATTGAAACACCTGGCCTAGTTTTGACTGATAATATTGAGCTTCTCCAGTGATTCAGTGATTCTATACAAAGATGAGGTCAGTCTGATTCTTATGCGTCCCTCTGGTGAAGTCCATGTGTATAGACACCATCTGTGTTTCTTAAAAAAGATGTTTGCTATGAATAAAACATTGAGTAGACAAAATTCAGTCATTGTATCTTCAGCCTCATTTCTCAAGTTCTTCATTTCCAGCTACCAATACTTATATTACTGTGTTTCCAACTTTTTCATTCCAGTAACCAGTTATGATTAATGTACTTTGACTGTATGTTTGGTCAATTTCAGAGTGAAAATTTGATCGAAGAATATCTTCTTCTTTGGCTTTAGATATTGAATGTATAGTTTAGTAACAGTTCAGGATAGATTTTAAACTGATTTTTTTTAACTACGAAAACAACTTCATTCTTCTATTTTTTTCATTCTTACCATAATAGATTGTTTGATTAATATCGGGCAATGCCAGTCCATCCCAGCTTACAAATGCATAGAATGTTGAACTTTTATGTTCCTTTTCATTTTTTACAACTTTTAATTTTCCTACATTCATACATTTTATGTTTCAATTATAAGTGAGTGTCTATGCAAAAGCATCAAGAAGCCAAAATAAAGGGAAGAGATATGAAAGTAAAAGAGGTGAACAGAAGATTTCAAAGGACAACTTGAGAAGACAAAGCAAAGTATCTTAATGAAATATGTAAAGAGCTGGTGTTAGAGAATAAAAAATCAATAACTCATTGCCATTTCTCTCTCAAATGGAAAACATTTATTCAACAAACAAATTCGTATCTCGAGTTGCAATACTAAGAAATACTATGCAAAAAATCTTGAACAATCCAGCAAATATCAAGGGAAGGAAGAAGGAGTACATAGAGTAATTATACAAAACAGAATTGGTAAAGAGCCAAGGGTGATGAGGGAAGAAGTTCAGGCTGAACTGATAAAAGATAAGGCCCAAGGAATAGATGCAGATACAGCCCTGGAGATGTTTACCGTTCTGTGACAGGAAATTTGGAAGATTTAGCCAAGTGACTAGAAAAATATATATTTGTTCCCCTTACCAAGAAAAGTGACCCAACAAAAATTGAAAATTGTCATTAATAACTCATGTTAGTAGAATGGAAGAGAAAGAAGTAAAAATAGGAGAGTAAAATCGAAAGAAGAGAAGAAAAACAAATGTATTACAAACTATTGTTTGTCGTTAAGTGGGAAATGACTCATATCTGATTCTCCAGCATGTTTTCAGTCTCTTTAAATTTCAGAAGAGAATACCTCCCTTCTTTCTTCTGAGGAGCAGTTGGATTAAAAATGCATACCTATGGTTGGTAGCACAGCTGCTTACCACTAGGCCTTTACTGTTCCTTTCTTACTGATACATACATAAATACAAGGGAATTTGAAAAGAATTATGGTGAGTTAAAGGAGAAAAATACAAATCTACATGGTGTATGATTCCATTTATATTTGACAAAAGACAAAACTATAATAATAAAGGGCACATAAACTGTTGACAGGGTTTGGGGTGTTGAGTAAAGTGATTTGACTGCAAAATGCACTTAGAAAAGTTCCACCTTGATACAAATGTTCAACATCTTGTGATGTTGATTGTTTGATTATTATTTTTTTCAGAACTAACCAATTTGTACTCTTAAATATTGTGAATTTTGTTGCAGTCACCTTAAGCTTCCATAAAATTTATTTAAAATAGATCTCAAGATAGGATCACTATTCCATAGATTTTTAACGCACGTTGAAGATGAAACATGTACATATATGTACCATTATGATAAATAATGGAAATAAACTTCATTCCAAAACTTAGTCAATTTTAGTGTAGTTGAGTAAAGCAACTACTTCTAAAGAACTAGGTAAAATATGTAGGGTCATAACAAGAGCAGAGCACTCCCTCAAAGTTAGTCACATCCTAGAGCTTTTAAGACTTTTAGACCCGAAAAAGGGGAAGGAATGCCTTCATAAACTGCAAAGGGAATATTAAGAGGTTGGCCACCTAACAGAAGCTATAGTTCTAGATCAGTTGAGGACTCTAACTAGTCTCTGAGTCTAGCTGAGAGAGCAAAAAGGACAAATATCTGACCCGACTTCTTTCTTTCTCTCCAATCTCATTTTGGTACAATACCCAATTTTAGCTTAATACCAGATCAACATAGAGGAACAACCCCTTGGTGTAACTTGTGAAGGTTAGTTTCCTTGGACACAGTGAAGGGTGTAGAAAGATGGAGAGTGAGCCTTTAAGGCAAACAGAAGACGCCAAGTCTGGCTCTCTATTGAATTTCTATCCCCTATTTTATTTCTGGGGTTCTAGGACATCACCACTTCTAGTTCAACCTTTATACCTCTTTTTGATACTGATTTGAGTAAAAAAGTAAGATAGACTGCTTACTTCTCTACTCTGTATACTGAAAAGATCATGAGTGAGAAATGGATTTTGCATTTTACTGACATGGGCTCTAAACATTCTTCTACCTCCAGAGGGCCAATTTCCAATCTACAAATCCACTCTGCTCCTTGGAAAGGTTCAACAAAATTTTCCTGTAAAATAAGTAGATGAACAGCTGCTGCACAAAAACATGTACACAGCAGCTGGGATCCAAGATGTCTAAATACAAAACTAGATACTTTAGCATTGAAAATTCCAAACCCATCCTTTTTTGTCATTTTCTTTCTATGGCATTCATAATGAATCCATGATGAAATTCTAATGACTTTATAAAATCTATCTGGAAAATGATCACCTCCTTCCACCCATGTTGCTCCTATCAGTATCAACACCAGGTACCATTAAATCAATTCCAACTCTCAGTGCTTTGATGTGTGTCGGAAGAGAACTGGAATCTGTAGAACTTTCACTCTATGATTTTCAGATGATCACTACACCAATCTTTCAAGATACATCTGGATGAACTTGAACCTCCAGCTTCTTTGTGTATTAAGTCTTTGTATTGTTCAAGGACTCTGGCATATTGCTTTTACTCTTATTTGATATTGCATTATTTCTCACTTCAATTATTGCAATAACCATATGATTTATCTATCTGCTTCTTCTGCCCTATTCCTTAAACGCACCCAGAAATTATTTCAACACAGAGGCCAAAGTGACTGTTTTGAAATAAAAATAAAAATTACATTCATGTCACTTCAGTGTTCAAAAGTCCCCTTTCCCCTTTTTATTCAAATGCAAAATCCTTAGAATAGACTTGAGCATATTGTATCACAAAGCCCTCTTTGCAAGAACATAACAATATTCAGCTTACTTCATTTTCTGTAATTGTGTTCTTCATTGCTCTGTTTCACTATATGGATCTCCTGGCTATTTTATTAAAGCCCCAAGAATATCCCTGATTTGAGGGTTTTGTAAAGGCTGCTGTAACGTCATAACAGTATGGCTCTTGTGTCACATATTTCACTTTTTCTCCTTGAATATAGATGGAAGTACTCTATAATCTTACCTGGGTCATTAACAAAATCATGGATTGTCTCTCCAGTGAGAAGGAAATTTGTTAAAATATCGTACACAATTTCAGGCTTCCAGGGTCCCTAGAAGCTCCTTAAAGTATCTGACAAGTTTCAAATTGCTTCAGTAAAGCATTTATAAGATCAAAAAACATACTCCAAAAAGTTAGGCCCTTGCCTCTCTTTTTTTCAAAGGAGACTTTTTGAAATGTTTTCTAGAAGAACATTACTCTCATTCTCATAATGAAAGTGAGTAGGAAAAGTAAAATATGACTCACTCTACAGAAACTCAATCCAGGAAACTTTTCAGAAATACCTGACTCAATAGCAATCTCAATGATTGAGCAATCTTTCTCGGTTTAAATCTGTCTTGTTTCTAAAGAAACTTTTTTCTTTCAATTGCTTTTTTGCAGCAGAGCAAATGCTAAAAACCATTCGGGGAAACCTATTGCCTGGCACTAATAGGGTTTCAGAAAGAAGCAGGCACTGTTACTAATATGCTCATTCTGGACTCAGAGATAAGAGCTCTTTCTATGGTGAGCATTGTTGTAAGTGAAATTTCTCATCCTTGCTGCAGATATGATGTGCCTGGTAGTTGAAAGCATTCCTGAGCTCCCATTTAACAATTTATGAATGGATCAGTCTGTGCTGCAAACTCTGAGATGCTCTGTATCAGCTTCTCCCCGGACACTCTCTCTCACCTTTGCATTTTCATCCCTCCTAGATCCCAAAGCCACAACAATGATAATACTCTCCTTTCAGCCTAAATAATACCACCCTGCAGATTAGGGCACAGATCTTAGCAGTATTAGTCTCAGGAGCACTGATACAGATCCTGCAGGAAGAGCTAATGCTAGTTTCTCAATGATACAGATACTTTCTGGATTAGGCCACAGGCTGGACCTCATTGTGTAATTAAAAAGACACAGACAAGTGGAGGTGACCATGGGCTACTGCGGAATATTATTCAGCTCAGTTGATTAAACAATTTTAACTGCACATAGCATACTGGGCAGACTCCCATCCATGCTGACTCTATCACAATTAATTTTCTACTCATAAGAACAGTGTTCCCCAAGAGCAATTTTATCAGTGTGAAAGTGTCTTGTCTTTAGGTGCCTATATTTCAGCTCTCACTTCTCCCCTATAGCCTTAGCATGCAATGGTCTCTTAACTGGCTCCTACCCCTTATTCCCTTGAATACTCACCTCCATGTTCCTGTAGTTTCACTGTAACAGCAACTCACGGCACAGGGTGCTAATATTTAACCACAAAACAGGCAAATTCAGAGACCATAATTGAGAGCCACTTAGAGCATTGATTTCATTTATCTCTGTACTTTTTTTTTTTAAAATTTATCAGTATTTTCATTTTCCCTCTGCTTTGGAGTTCATTCCAACTTCTAATGTACTTTCATTGAATTTCTGAAGATGCAAATGTTTACAGGAGGAAACTGGTGTGTGTGTGTGTGTGTGTGTGTGTGTGTGTATTTGTGGTGTCTCTGTGTGTGTGTGTATATATATTTTTTTTTCTCTCTCATCCATAACTTTCATTAGGGAAGCTCTGAAGGCCTAGTGCCAAGAAGCTGCACCTCAAATCTGAAGGCACATGGTTTGAGGCCACCAGTCGCATCACAGAAGGATGGGCAATCTCTTCGCGTGTGGCTAACTGCCTCTGAAAACCTGCGGGGAGGGTCAGCTATAGATAAGTTCCGATCCTACGATACATAATAGAAACAACTACTTTCTTTAAATGTTTACCAATTCACATTTATACTTAATACATTAATAATTAATGATTATTTTAGATACTTAAAAGTCATGGTTGTGGCTGTTTGTTATGTGCCATCGAGTCACCTGCAATTCATAGCAACCCTATGTGCAACAGCTCTGAAGTCTGCCAGTGTCACTGACTCTGACACACCTATCCTCATTGCCCTAGGTATTGTAGCAATCCATCTCATCCAGGGTCTTCCTCTTTTGTACTGTCCATCTGAGCATGATGTCTTTCTCTACGGACTGGTCCCTCCTGGCCACATGGCCAAATTATGTGAGATAGAGCTTCAAAATCTTTGCCTCCAAGGAAAGACTTGGTTTCACCTCCTCCAAGACAGACTTATTTGTCATAGTTAGTTGTATAAAAATCTGGTGTCATAGTACAAAGGGAGCTGTACTGTTAACCCGAAAGTTGTGCCTCTAGTCATTTGAATCCACTAGTAGCATCCATGGAGAAAGCTTGACAATCTCTTCCCACACAATTTATCACCTCAGAGAAACTAGCAGAGGGTCAGTATATAATCACAGAAATGAGTTTGAATTTGATTAAGACTCAGTTGAAACTATCCATTCAAATATTTTTCCTCTCTGAGTTTCAAAGAACAAGGGAGTGAGACTTGGTGACTTGTTCTATCTTCCTTCTTTATTGGCACACCTATTTTCCCCATTATTTTACTATTTGTAAAGAGGCCTGTTAATAATAAAAAATGATTAGTGCTTGACCGATAATCAAAAGGTTAAGTTTGAATCCATCCATGATCGCTACAGGGGAAAGACTTCGTAATATGCTTCTATAAAGTTCACTCTGTCACATAGAGTTGCTGTGTCTTGAAATATAGTCAGTGTTATATGCCATTGAGTCACCTATATTCATAGCAAACCTCTATACAATAGCTCTGAACTCTGCCCATTGTCTCCAACAGATTTAATCCCATTACCCCAGAATATTTAATAATAACATCACCTTGTGTCTGGAAGTCCCAAGATTTTTTCAGGAATAGGGAAAGTAGGAATAGAGCAAATATTTACTTAGTTGGTGGTTTAGTACACATAGTTCCAGAATTATAATATATTCAAGTAATAACAAACTGTCCTTAGCATCTGTCAGTGTATCTGGAATGTTATAGGTCCTTGAGAGGAAATGATGAGAAAATGCATACAGTGGACTAGAGAAAAAAATAATGCTAGATTATATGAAAAAGCTCTAAGCATGTCTTTTTTGATATCTCAGAGCACTTGATTTTGCTCATGCAAAACCTATACTTAGACCAAGAAGCAGTCTTCAGAATAGAGCAAGGAAACACTGCATATTTCAAAATAAGGAAAGGAGTGCATGAGGGATGGAAACTGTCTCCATGCTTTTTAAATCTGCATGCAAAACAACTCTTTCAGGAGGTTGTACTTTATGAGGAGGAGTGACATCAGAATTAGAGAAAAACTAACCTATGTTACGCAGATGACACAAACTTGTTTGTTAAAACTGAGGAGGAACTGAAGTGTTTGGAGCAGAAGGTCAAAGACTGTAGTCTTCAATACAGATTGAAATTCAAAAAAAAAGAAGACAAAGATTCTCATCACTGGTCAGCACCATGATAGATGGAAATGAGCTTGCTCAGCTCCACAATCAATACTCTTGCCACAAGCAATCAAGAAATCAAAAGATGAATTGCTCTGGGTAAAGATGCCGTTAGGGGCCTTTCAAAAGTGCTGAAGAGCAACGATGTTAGCCTAAAGACTAAGATACACCTGATTTAAACCATGGTATTTGCAGTTACTTGCTATGTATACATCAGAGAGGTGGACTATGACCAAAGATGACATAAGAATGATTGATGACTTTGAGTTGTGGTGATGGAGAAGAGTATTGAACATACCATGAACTGCCAAGAGAACAAGTAGGTTTATCCTGGAGAGAGTGAAACCAGGTTGCTCTGTAGAAGCAAGAATTTTGAAGTTCTATCATACAAACTTTGGCATGTAGGCAGGAGGCACAAGTCTCTGGAGTAGGACATTATTCTTGGAAGGGTGAACGCACAGCACAGGAGAGGAAGACCCTGAATGAGATGGATTGACACAGTCACTGGTGTAATGGTGGTAGGTGTGTCAGAGGCAGTGAGACTGGCTCAAAATAGAGCAGAATTCAGAGATACTGTCCATAGGGTTGCTTGATGACACATCACAACATAACAACAAAAACTGTTTTACCAGTTGTGAAAATATTTGAAAATAACCACTGAAGCTATTTGAGAATTTAGAAAGTATGTTATTTTCCTACTATTTCCATAACAAAACAACATAAATTTGGAAAAACAAACAAACAAAGCAAACCATTTATGATCATCCTCCTATATGGTAAAAGATATCTTATCCATAGTTATACTAAGGTGCTAATTTCCTAATTGGCTCAAAGCCAAGGCTTATTCTCCACTTTGAAGGCCATTTATGTTCTTTTGGGATATAATTTTCCATCTTCAAAGTTATTATTGGTAAGTAACGTCCTTCTTACCCTTTAAGTCTTCTGTGGTTACCTTTTGGCTTTATCACTCTTATTTTTCTCTCTGGTTACATTCTCTGATTTCAGTAAAATAAGACTATCTGTTCCTAATTACCCCTCAAGATAATGCAGAATAATGTTACTTAAACTCCTAACTATCTTGGTTATCTAACTGTAAAATAAATTTAACAAGTGGATGGTTTAACAAGCAGAAACTCATTTTCTCACTGTATATGGAGTTTGAGGTCCAAATTCAGCATATCAGCTCTAAGAGTAGGCTCTCTCTGTTTATTGGCACTGAGAGGAAAGTCCTTGCTTCTTTGACCACCTATGAGTTCAGCGTTCTTTAAAGAACTCCATCTGTTTTTGTATCAGTCTTCCAAATAGTGTTCATTTGAGGATTAAGGGTGTCACAAAAACATTTGGGATGAGTCATTTTTCTTCAAAACCAAAAATTTTACCAGTGAAATGACTTCTATAATTCCTTTCCTATTAAAATTAGGTAATTTAAAAAAAATAGGTAATTTGTAAATACATACCTATACCTATACAGATATATTTTTTAAAAAACCCACAAAAATTAAAGAAAATGTTTTTTTTTATTTTGTTTATTAACCTAACTCATTGCTGTCAAGTTAATTTCAACTCATAGTGACTCTTGATTAGGCATACAAGGCTGTAAATCTTTATAGGAGGACATTCCCTATCTTTCTTCCAAGTAGTCACTAATGGATTCAAACCACCAGAGAAGAGCATGATTTGGTTAGGGGGTAATATGTTACAGATTATGCTGCCAAAGTTCTTTTTCTAACTTATTAGGAAAAAAAATTTTTTTTTGCATGGTCAGCATAATCTTGGGTCCAAAACTTTACAAGCATTTAATAAAAAAATAAATAAAACAAACTGTTGAATAAATACATAAAAGTCTTAAATAAATAATGCAAAATAAGCACAGATATTTTTCTTCAGAATGCAAGATTGGCTTAACATATATGAAAACCAAGGATTGCAATTTACCATATTAAACCATCAAGGAGAAGAAATAATGACAGTCTTAACAAAAGAAGAAAATTAACTGATAAAATATGAAGTTCCTTCATAAATTTTTATTAATGAAAATAAACATTGTGATTGTTATTGTTGTTGTTGGGTGCTGTCAAGTTGAGTATGACTCATAGTGACCCTATGAACAGCCGACCTAAAACTTTTTCATTTTTTTTCAATATTCATCATCTCTTACACACTCGAGTCCGTTGCTGAAGTCACCATGTCAACCCCTCTCACTGGAGGTCTTCCTCTGCTTTGATCACCCTCTATCTTTCCAAGCATAATGTCCCTTTTCAAGAAATAGCCTTGCCTAATCACATGCCGAAAGTATAAAAGACAAATTTTGCCATCTCCGAGGAGCATTCTTGTTCACCTTCTCCAAGACATATCTATTTGTTCTTTTGGTAGTTCATGGGGTATTCAGTACTCTTCTCCAATACCACAACCCAAAGGCATAAATTCTTTTTCTGGCATTCTTATTCATTGCCAGGCTCTCCGAGGTATAATTGGTGATTGAGATGACCATGGCCTGAATTAGGTGTGTCTTAGTTTTCAAATTGACATCATTACCCTTCAACATTTTGGAGGGGTCCCTGAGAGTAGACTTGCCCCATGAAATACATCTACTGATTCAAGGAGATTCAAGTGTGTTGATTGCTAATCCAAGGAAGATGAAATTATTGACAACTTCAATCTTTTCTCCATCTCTAATTTATTCTAAGCTTATGTACAAGAGAATGAAATATTTTCTCATACTTCACTATTCTCACAATCTTAGTTGTGCTTAATGCCATTCTTGTAGTCACTTTACCAATCTATCTCATTGGAGGTCTTTCTATCTTTTACTTTTCTTTTGTTGGGATACTCTACTAAGCATAATGCCTTTCTGGAGGACTGATCCTTTCTGATAACATCGTCAACATACGACACATTATGTGGGTTTCTAAGAAGCATTCACATAACATTCCGTATTTCCTTAGAGATAGATTTGTTCATTGTTTTGGTAGTCCATAGTACATTCAATCAATATTCTTCATCCATTCTATGATTCTAGACATCAGTTCTTTGGCTTTTCCTATTCATTGCCTAACTTATGTATTTATAAGAAGCAATTGAAAATACCATGGCTTAGATCAAATACAAGTTTTTAAAATGACATCTTTGCAAAACTTACTGCTCAAGAAACACTTGAGCAAGCCAAGAAATATCCTGAAAAATAGTTACTTAAGGAAAAGAAAAATAGAGCAGAAAGGAAGAGCCATGCTGATCACACATGAATCTCCTCTGTTGCCTACAACCCATCCACTGTCCTGGAACAACAAACAGAGAAGAGACAACATTTGGGCTACTTGAATCCACTACTCACCTGCCTACTGCCAGGGTCCAGTCAGCAATAAAGGAATGGGTCACCTGTGAAGCTGTTCCACCTCCAGGAACCCTTGAGTTAGTTCCATTCCTGCTTGCCTGCCTCCTAGCTCTAGAAAGGAGAGAGAAAAGTGCCTCATGGGCTGCATGCTGAGCCTGGGCTCCCAGCCCCTCAATTTCTATCCTGACAGAGCACCAGTCCACAGCGAGACTTTGAACCAAAGCTTCCTCTAACTCAGAAAAGAGGATCACCACATCTGGACAAAGAGAAAGATCTTGTCTACCCACCTCCTCAGGCACAAGCAGAGAAGACGTTTTCCACCTGAACATGTAATAGAGGGATGAATGGCAAGGAAGATTGCCTCTGGAAAACTGAATCAGGTGCAAAGCTTAAATTCTGTAAGTCTATCAATAGTATCATAATGACAAGAAAGGGTAGCTTCCTACATAGACACAGCAGAACCTACCTCACATACACCAATGAGAGGATGACAAAATGTCAAAGCAGCAGCAGTCAGTTTAAAACATTATTAAAAATAAACAAAACAAACCTTCTTCTAAAAATCAGACTAGATTATGGACTCAAAGAAATCCCCAGAGACACAAAGACAAAGGCAATATACCAATATAGATATCCCAGAAATGGTAACGAGGAAGTCACAAATGATGGAAGAAAGATTTGATGCCATAAGTAAAGAACAACAACAACAAAGTTACAAGATAGAGAACAACCAACTCAGTATTAGAAACAACACAAAAGCATGAAAATGCAATATAGAATACTAAGATGGGCATGAAAAATTTTTTAACAGTCTAGAGAGAAAAAAAATACAGTATAGAAGAGATGGATCAGATAGTCAGTCAGATATAAGACAAAGATGCCAATGTTAACCTACTAGGAGGAGAACACAGAAGATGGAAGAAAATATAATAATTATGTGGGATAACATCAAATGAAACAACTTACATGTGACTGAAATTCTAGAATAGGAGAGAAAAATAGTTGTGAGAAAACTGTGGAAGATGTACTAGAAGAAACTTTGTAGGTATTATACAAAAGGAGGAAATACACATTCAGGAAGTTCAGTAAACTCCAAACAAGATAGACCACAAAAGAAAGAGAAAGAAAAAAGTCAAGGTATATAATAGTTAAAGTCTTTAAACTAAATGAAAAAAAGTAGAATATTAAAAGCAGTGTAAGAAAAAAAATAATCTGCAAAGGAGAACTAAGTAGATTAAATTCTGAATTTCAGCAGAAATACTCTGGAAAAAGAGTAAATGAGATGGCATATACAGAAGACTGGAAGAAAATGGTCAGTGAAGATCTTATACTTAAGCTGTCCATGAAAGGAAAGATTAAGTCATTCATAGTAGAACAGGAATTTAAGAAATTTGTTAAAACAATACTAACTTTCTATGAACTAGAAAACGAAGTTCTTCACAAAGAGAACAAAGGAATATGGATGGACAAAAATAACTAGAAACATAAGAAGAAGAAATGGAACAATCAATCCTGGCCTGTCAACGATAAAACTGAACGTGAATGGCTTTAATTTACCAACTAACAGGATAGAAGTAGCAGGTTGGATTTAAAAAAAACCACAACAACAACAACAAAAAAACAATGAAACCCACACCACAACCAAAGTCCATCAATATATTGTCTATGGGAGACACATCTAAGAAATGAGAGGAAAGAATAAAAATGAAGAGAAAGAATAAAAATGTGGAGAAAATATAGTGAGTAAATTGCATACATAAGAATGCAGGAATACTAATACTAATCACTGATAAATAGATTCAGAGCGAAAATCACCAAAAGTGATAAGGAAGGATACTATATAATGGACTATAAAGACACATCCTTAGTAAATATGTATGTGTCCAATTATAGACCTACCAAATACCCAAATACATAAAACAAAGGTTAACCCATTTAAAGGGGAAAAAATATACACTATAATAGTAGTGGTACTTATTGTTATGTGCCAATGAATTGGATATGACTCATAGTGACCCTATGAACAACAAACAAATAATCCTGTCCTATTGCATGCCATCCTCAACATCCCTGACACATTTGAGGCTATTGCTACAGTTAATGTGTCATATCATCTGGTTAGGGGTCTTCCTCTCTTTCACTAATCCTTCTACTCCAAGCATGATAGTCCTCTCCAAGAAGTAGTCTTTCCTAGCAACATTCTTGGAGTTAGTGAAACAAAGCTTTGTTATTTTTGCCTCCATGGAGGACTCTGGTTGCACCCTTCCTAAGGGATATGTTTTTTCTTTTGGCAGTATATGTCATATTTAGGACTACTCTTCTCTAAAATCAGAGCTCAAAAATATAAATTCTTTGTCTATCATACTTATTAATTTTATAGTTTTCAGATGCATGACATCTGAAAGACACATAGGTAAATGGAATCAATACCCTAGAAATTAATTCACTTATTTATTATAGTGTTTGGCAAAGAAACAAACTATTAAATGGGGAAACAACAATCTCTTCAAGAAATGCTGCCGGTACAACTAGACCTTACCTGCAGAAAGCTGGAGGAGGATCCTCACCTTACAATACACACAAAAAATGTACTCAACGTAGATCTGAGACACAGTGGCAAAGCCCAGATCCATAAGATAATAAGACACTAAATGGTACTAAACTTAGAAGGCCTAGCCTATGGTATAAATAAAGCTACAAATAGATAATCAGGAGAGATAACATCTATGAATGGGACCTTATAAAGATAAAGTCTATATGCATCAAAATCTACTTCCAACAAGGTGAAAAAAACCCAAGCAAACCCCAAATCAACAACAACAAAAAACAAAACCAACACACAAACTTCTTGACTGACTGGGAAAAATATTTGGCAATGCCTTCTCAGAAAAGGGTCTTATAAGAATAGTATAGGGCCTCCACAAGAAAAGGACAGATAAACCAATTACAAAATGGAAAAAGGACATGGAAAGACTCTTCACAGAGGAGAAATTCAAGATGACCATCAGACACATGAAGAAGTGTTCCAAATAATTGGCAATAAGAGGGATGCAAATCACAAGGAGATGTTATCTCACCCCAATAGCAGTGGCAAATTTTAACAGAACAGCAAGAAATAAATGTTGGAGAGAATTGGGAGAGATTGAAACTTTCATACAATGTTGGTGGGATTTTAAAATGGCACAATCACTTTGGAAGGCAGTTTGGTGCTTCCTCAAAAAGCTGAATATAGAAATTCCATGTGACCCAGCTACTGCCCTACTTGGAATATACCCTGAGAAAATGAGAACTGAGGCAAAAATGGCGATGACACAGATGTTCACAGCACCATTATTCACCATCACAAGAACATAGAAAGAATTCAAATGACCATTAACAAAGGAATGGTTTGAGAAATTGTAGTACATTCACACAGTGGAGTACTGGGCAACTTGGGAGAGACTAGAGACCATTATACTGAGTGAATTTACTCTTTCTCATAAGGACAAACCAAGTCTATGCCAGAAAATTCAGAAGACAGCTCTATGGCCAACAAATTGGAAGAGGTTCATATTTTTCATCTTTCCCAAGAAAGATGAGCCAAATGAATGTGAAAACTATTCAATAATATTAATATCATATGCAAGCAATATACTGCTGAAGTTCATTTAAAAATGGCTACAACAGTACATAAATAGGTAACTTTCAGAAGTTCAAGCAGATTTTAGAAGAGGCTGTAGCATCAGGGACATAATTGCTGATGTCAGATTGATCCTAGCTGAAAGTAGAGGATACCAGAAGAATGTCTATTTGGGATTTGTTGACTCTAAAAATGCATTTGACTGTGTGGATCACAACAAGCTGTGGTTAACATTGAGAAGAATGGGAATCCCAGAGCACTGAATTTTTGCTCATGCAAAATCTATACCTGGACCAGGAAGCTGTTGTGTGAACAGAGCAGGGAATCATTGTTGTTGTTATGAACTATTGAGTTGCTTGCGACTCATAATGACCCTTTGTACAACAGTTCTGAACCCTAGCTCTATCCTGAGCTACCCACATCATCTCTAACACATCCACCCCTTTACCCTAGTCATTGAGTCAATCCATCTTGCCCATGGTCTTCCTCTCTTGCAATATCCTTTCATCCTTCCAAATATGACATCCTTGTAGAAAGATTGGTTCCTTCATGCAACGTGCCAAAAGTACATCAGAGAAAGCTTCAGAATCCTTGAGCCTGTTTGTTCTCCTAAAAGTCCATGGTATATTCAATACTCTTCTCCAGCACCACAACTCAAAGGCACCAATCCTCCTTCTATCATCCCTAGTTACTGTCCAGCCTCTGATAAATAGCAAGTAATTGCAAAAATCATAACCTGGGTCAGGCACACCTGTGTCTCCATACTGACATCATTGCTCTTATTGCTCTGATGAGGTCTCTGAAAGCAGATTTTCCCAATGAAATTTATCTTTTGATTTCCTGACTGCTGATGTTACGTGTGTTGATTGTGGAGCCAAACAAATGGAAGCTGTTAACCAGCAGCTAGAAAATTAAAAGATGAATTGCATTGGGAAAGTCTGCTATCAGAGACCTCTCCAAAGTACAGAAGAGCAAAAATGATAGTCTAGACACTGAGGTGCACCTTATCCAGGCCATGTTGTTGTTATGTGCCCTCGAGTCGTTTCCGACTCATAGCGACCCTATGCACAACAGCTCTAAACCCTGCTCTATCCTGCGCCAACC
>NW_006399925.1:86365-127490 GCF_000299155.1 Elephantulus edwardii | reverse complement strand
CTGCTTACAGCTGTTCCTCCTCCCTTGTGTTTCCATACTTGATGGTTCTACCTAGGTTGCCCTTTTTGTTGAAAACCCTATGCACAACAGAATCCAGGCCATAGACGTTGCAATTATTTGCTATGTGTCAGGAAGCCAGACAATGACTAGGGATAATAGGAGGAGAATTAACGACTTTGGGTTATGGTGCTAAAGAGGAGCATTAAATATACTGTTGACTGCTCCCTTTTTTTCTTCCTATGTCCCTTTCCCCCTTTTTTCTTTGGACATTTATATACATTTTACTAGTTTTCAATTTATTTTTATAACAATGGTCTCTTGAAATAGCCATCCTTATGAGAATGAGTTCATTCAGCATAATACTTTTTAGAGTCCCATATTATATAGTATTTCACAAAAGTGTTGTTCTTTAGTGTTGCATAGTATTCCGTTGTGTGAATGTACCACAATAACTTAATCCTTTCATTTGTTGATGGACATTCAGGCTCTTTCTGTATTATTTGTATTGTGAATAACACTGCTGTAAGCATAGGTGGACATATCTTCATTTGTGTCTCAGTTCTAATTTCCTTGGGGTATATTCCTAGCAGTGCAATGACTGGGTTATATGGGATTCCAATGTACAGCCTTTTTTATTTATTTTTTTAATTTTTTTTAATGAAACACCAAACTTCCTTCTAGAGTTGTTATAACATTTTACCATCCCAACAGTAGTGCATGAAAATTCCAATCTCCCCACATCCTCTCCAACATTTTCTGTGTGCTGTCCTATTAAACTTTGCCATTGCTGCTGAAACGAGATAGTATTTCATTACCAGCTCTGATTCCTATCTTTGTTTGCCAGTGATTTTGACTATTTCTTCATGTGTCTCTTGGCCATCTAAATGCCTGGGTTTGTGAAAATATTTTCATGTCCTTTGCCCATTTAGTTTTGGGGTAATCAATATGTTATCTTATGGAAGTCCTAAAGTATTCTGTAAACATTCGTTATGAGATCCTTGTCTGAAATGTCATTGTCAAATGTTCTTCCCAAATAGTAGGTTTTATTCTTACCTTATCTAAAAAGATTTTGGGGGAGCTCTGGTGGCCTAGTGGCAAGGAGCTGCAATTACAATCCCAGAGGCTCACGGTTCGAATCCACCAGATGTTCTTCCGGGGAAGGAGGGATAATCTCCTCCCGTACCAGTCAGATTTGATTTGACGGTACACACACACAAAAATAAAAAATAAATAAATAAAAAAATATTTTGATGCACACTGAGATTCAATTTTTAGACTTTCTAACTCTTCAATTTTGCCTTCTGCTTATAGTACTTGTTGTTTTTAAAAATTTTCCTGGATTCCTGATCTCTTTATGGTGGGATGGTCTACAGGAATTCTATAACTATGGAACTAAAAAAAAGTATTTGCCTCATTATCTTGACATTTTTTTTCTATGTTTTATGGTGCTCTTGTTAGGAACTTTTGAGCCAACTTGGATTCATTAAGGAACCACTGATTAATAGACCTTAGCCTTGCCCTGTCCTGGGCCTCCCCATAACCTCTGTTAAGCTTGAGCCCATTGTTACAATAATTGTGTCAATCTATCCTCTTAATGATTTGTCTCTTATAATAAAAGATATTCCCTCTTAATCTTCTTCTTCGCCTCTAGTTATTTTAAAGGAAAATTTGATTGCCTAGTGGGTAAGGAGTTGTACTGCCAAACTAGAGGCAGGTGATTTGATTATGCCAGCTGCTCTATGGGAGAAGGATAGATAAACTCCTATGAAATCTGTTGCTGTATATGCTATCAGGTCAGATCTGACTTACAGCTGACTCTTTAGGGCATTTTCAGAGGTAGTAAATTGCATGTCCTCAGGTTGACAGTGCATCTCCTTACCATTAGGCCATCAGAGCTCTTTCTCACGTGGTTTACAACCTCTGAAAACCCAGGGTAGCTGGCTAGCCATGCAACTTGATGGCACACTGCAACAAAAACTTCAAGAATGATGTCTTTATCCAGAAAATTAGCATTGCCATCTCTGGTCTTAAAACTCCATTTTCCCATCAACTACAGCTTTAAAAAATATTGTCCTTGATTCCAAGTATCTCTGGGATGAGGTAAGTCTTCAGAAGTTTTATAAATGCAGAAATAAAAAGGTTTTGCCTCTTCCTACTCCTTATCACATTGTTTTCTGTGCTTTCATAGCTTCCTATGATATTTAAAATGTTTCCCTCTCTTATCTCCTTTTTCACTTCTAGTTATTTACTTGTTAAGGTTCTTTCCACTCTAAACTGAAATGGCTGCAACCATTCCTCTCTTTTTTTTTGTTGCCTCCATTGGTGCTTCTTAGCACGTTACACATGGCCAGGGGGCACTGGAGGCCCAGAGATTGATTTGTTCCATTTTTAAGTCAAAGAATCACACATTTGCTCTGTAATGAGCTTATGGAGGTAACTCAAGTTCATAATTTCTAAGTGGCCCAGTCCAGCTCCTAGGAAACAATTGAATGCCTCAGGGTCACATGAATTCCCCAAGCTACCTTCAATGACTAAAGCAATAAAGGCCCAAATCTAGGAAACAACTGTGTACCCATGGGAATTACCTCTACTCCAAAATGTATGCTTGCATGTATTTCAACTTTATAACCTGAGGTTGCAGGAGGGAGTAAAATGAGGGTTTTGTGTGTGATTCAGTCTATTTCTTCAAACATTCTGAATTATAATTAGCTTTGATTTTTACATCTATTCATAATGATAGCAGAGGGCATCTCACAACAGAAAGGGGGTTGCAAGCTTTCCACTTAGCAATTAATTCTATTATTAAATGCTAAGAAAAAAATAAGTGCCTGCCAGCTGTAGCTTTATTATGTTTTCCCAGAAATAATAATGAGAAGGCTGTGAAAGTATATTATTTATCTCATTCTCCCCCCATAGCAGGATTAAAAAAATAAAATAAAAACAACGACTAGTGATTATTCCTCCTCCGTGAAAATAAAACTACTGTTTTCTAAAGGTGGCTTGGACAGAGCCTAAAGATGTTGGTTTGTAGAAGACAGAATGTTTCCTCATGTTGTTATCATTTGTTTTTAAAATGGAACATCACTCTGAAAAGGAATCTCTATTAAGAAAAATGGGAATTTAAAATATATGACTTGGAGCTTCCTCCATGGAAGATTACAGATGGCTAACATGAGAGACAAATAAATATCTGAATCAAAATAAAACATGATAACTGCTAGAAGTGAAATGAGACAGGACATTGGAAATATCAAAGAGAAAGTTACAAAAACATATCTGAATTTTAATGAAGACATTAATTAATAGCAAGTTGAATGTTTTTATTAGTCCCATGTCTTAAAAAGGATAACCAAGCACACCACCTATGTTGATTCAGATTCACAGTGATTCTGCAGGACAGAGTTAAACTGCCTCAGAAAGTTTCCAGAGGGGAGAATATTTATGGGAACAAACAGCCTCATCTTTCACCCAAGAATTTGGTGGGTCCTAATCTTATTTTTCAGCAAGTAACACAATGATTAATCTAATGTGCTACTTAGTTTCCATGCCACTGGTAGTTCTCAATAAATCTTAACATATCATGGACTGTAAGGAGAACAAACAGTTTCATTCTAAAGATTGTGAGACCAGGATGCTACTTGGAGGCAAGGATTCTGAAGCTTCATCTAACATACTTTGGACATGTTGCAAGGAAGGACCAGTCCTTGGAGAGAGACATCATGTTTGAGAGGGTTTAGGGACAGCACAGGAGAGGAAGACCCTCAAGGAGACTCAGTGACTGGGATCCTGGGGGTAGGTGTGTCAGAGACAATAAGATTGACACACTTGCACAGGATAGAGCACTCAGTTCACTTTGAGTCAAAGGTGACTTTACAGCATATGGAAACAACAACATTAAGTCTGAATCTGATCTAGGTTCCTCCTACAATTTGATTTTTCCTCCATCACATGATGAAACATAAGTTATAACTTGTACTACACACATACATAATGTAAAGTAGGAGAAAGTCTAAATAGTAATCAAATGTATATTTGCTTTGCATAGAATGTCATCTGTAAGCTTCTGCAGACAATTTAGGATTGTAAAATTGTGATGACTATTCTTCACTAGGCACACATTTAATCTGAATAATTCAAGTTCCTACCCATTTCCATTTACTACACAGTTAATTTAATAAAACAAATTACATTCTCTGAAATTTAACCCCACAACCAATAGCTCTCTGTTGAATGCCTTCTCCCTATAGAAAATGTTTGAGACCTCATTGTTCTATTTAGAGATTATATTATAACCAATTATAGCTGACTCCAACAGGTTTTTGGAGTCTGTAAATTACACGGGGGAGATTGCCTATCTTTCTCTTCTGAAGTCCTTAGGGGATTCAAATTACCAACTAGGGGCCAGCTTAAAATCCTTTAAAAATTCCCTCTACAAAATAATAAAAAATTCCCTCTACAGCACTAAGGGAGAGTGTAAAGAGCACTATGCTGATTGAATCAATTCAGTCTCATAAGGACAAGTACTGCGTAAGACTACTATTGTAGGAATAGAAGGGTAACAAGTAAGATGTGTATAAATGTGCAGAAAGAGAAGGGACAGGAAAAGGGGAATTGTGGAAATCAGTAGAATAGCAGAGTTTAGTGGGGAGATTGGAGGGAGGGTGAAACAATAAAAATTCAATTGGTACCTGAAAAGACAACATAATGATAGGAATAGATCAAGGGCTTGATATAGTAACTGTGGCAACAGGGGTAGCTGTGCAAGAGTCAGTAAAACTAGCTCAGGACAGGGCAGGCTTCAGCTGTTGTACAAAGGGTCACTAAGAGTCATAGGTGACTTGAAGGCACATAACAACAACAATTAATTATTTAAAATATAGTGTATATGAATGATTGTATGAAACACATTGTAAATCAAATATTGTATAAAACACAATGTATATGAATGAACTAAAATGTAAGTGAATTATTGTGTAAAAATCAATTAAAAATATTTTCTATCAACAGTTTCAACTTCCCTGCTCATCATTACACATTACTTTCTTATATTATACCTGTGCTAAACTACTTTCCAGTTTGTAAACATCCCCTGAATATTCACAATTACATGTTTTTCAAGTAATTTTTTTATTTGCAATGCCTTTCTCAGAACTTTTCAATTAGCAAGGCTCCCATAAAATACTATGATAATTATTGCTAAGAATTTTATGATTGGCAGTCTGAGAAGATTACAGCTCCTTTTAAGTTCCAAGAATTGTTTTGGTGGCTATTTTTGTAATGCAATAACTACTTTTATTTCTACATGTAAATTACTATAGCATCTTATAGTACAGGACTTGAAAAACATGGTGTTTGTAGCAGACATAGTAGTTGAACACTAACTATCCAGTCTGCTTTCTTCCTTCTTTATTTCCTCCTTCTGTGTCATCTTCCTTCCATCACAACAAAAGTCCAATTTGGTACAGAGTAAAAATGAGTCCCAGTAAAAATGTGGAATATTCTGGCTAAGTAAAGACAATCAGAAATAATGTGGAATCATCAAAGAAAAGGCAATCTTACAAAAAATATTTGACCCGTTGGCCTATATTTCCGATACAATGGCTAGAAGTGCCACATCCAGAAGTAAATGTAAGGAATATGTCTACAGAACACAAAACAGAACATTGGGAACAGGTTCTGAGCATCTTTCTGAAAGGGCCAGAGGGAGTGAGAACAGCACAGCCTCTCACCACCCCAGAGCACAAAGCAGATAGAATTTGCAGCCCTGCCCCATAGTGTCTCTAAAGCCACACCAGCAGTTAGAGGTTCATTTATTCTTTAATCACTCGAAGACTTTACTCACAGTTGTGGTACCAAAAGTGGGATCTATTAGGGGAAAAGGTTGGGAGTGGGAAAGGAAAATAATATCTCACAGTATAAATCCAGGTTTAATTTAGCAATCGAAAGCCAGATTAGCAGTAAAGCAATTCCTTAGTTAGTTGAAGTCATGGTTTCAGTTCATCAACACAGATTCAAGAAGCCTCTAGATTCCTCAATCATCCAGTGAGTTTTGCCTCAGAACAATTATAAGTCAGCTTCTCCTTCAAACATCTGGCAAAAACAGCAGAATGTTTAACTGTGGTCTTCATCTCAGAGTTCCTCCAGTTAAAACTTGTTCCAGTTTTTCCAGTCTTTCCACCACCATCAGAGTCTTGACCCAGTCTCCTTCAAGTCTTGCTACTCAGTACAAGAAACACTCTCTTTCTTTTGTATCCTAGTCACACAGATATTGATGATTTGCAAGACCATATGTCTGCTGTTAAAGTAGCTGGATACCAGAGGAGACTGAGGTAATAGCTTAAAAAACCTAACTTTAAGCTAACACACCTCAGATGGTATTGTAGGACTTGGTGCTGGTGGCAGTGTACAGGTCTCTGGAACATTGTAACTAGGTTTATATTCTTACCACAAATATAAATCTTTATATGATTAAACAATTGTTAGATAAGCTGTTAATATATTTCCAAAACTATAGAATGGCCAATGCAATTTACTGGAAAAAAAAGTTTGCTTGTTTATTCAATAGCTATTCAATAGGTATACTGGAGATGGAGGCACAAGATGCTGCAAATGATTAGTGCATCCAGTTGTTAACTTAAAGTGGACTGAGGCTTTCCAGACACTTTGAGAGAAAAGCCTAATGACAAACTTTCAGAAAGTAAAATATTGAAAACCCTATGG
Source organism: Elephantulus edwardii (assembly GCF_000299155.1). Taxonomy (NCBI): domain Eukaryota; kingdom Metazoa; phylum Chordata; class Mammalia; order Macroscelidea; family Macroscelididae; genus Elephantulus; species Elephantulus edwardii. The sequence goes on along the minus strand of NW_006399925.1, from coordinate 120,770 downwards.
GTGACAGTTCTACTCTGATGAACACATATATGATCACACACAAAATCATAGCTAGCTCAAAACAAAGAGATTTGGGCTCTTGCTTCTGGAATTTTTGAGGTAGTGATTAAGACAGACCAAACATCTACCATTATCAAGTTTATTATCCATTGTAAGAGATAATCAGCCAAAATAGAACAGTAAGATATAATATGAAAAACAGAGCACAGCAACTGAGAATGAGCAGTCATAATTTAAATTGAGATTTAGAGTTATTGCAAATAGAAATGATAATACAAATTATTGATATAAAATGTCAGAAAAAGAACTGTGCTAATCTTCAGAAATAGTGAATAACAATGGCTTGAAGCAAGAAGTCAAGTGAGGCTAAAGAGGAAAGAATAAGATAAAAATGGTAAAAATGAATGACAGAATAAATGACAACAGACTTGTGTAGATCATTTATTCTTCACATTGGATTCTTTATTCTACATTTAATTAGAAAATGAAGGAAGCTTTTTGATGGGAAGAAGAGTCTTAACTATTTTATTTCTATTTTCCAAGGATTATTATTCTTAATGTAGAAAATATATTGTGAGAAAAGATAAGAAATTGAAGACTAAACTATTATATTTGTCCAGGCAAGATATGATAGATGAATAATTGTCAATCCAAGATATGTTTTAGAAGCAGCACCAAAAGATATATAATAACAGATATGAGAAAGAGTGCCTTCAAAATTGATCCCCAAATTGTAATCTGACATACTGAGTGATTGCTATCAGTACTTTCTAAAATTAAAGCAATTGGTGCTTTCAATAAAAACATGAAAATTCAATTTTACTGTGAGATATAAATTAGATATTATAACATAGAGTGAGAAAACAAGGAAAGATTGAAGATAAAGGAGTAATTTACACATTTATTAGGCAGAAGGCATGGGATTAGATATGAAGTGGGTCCTAGGGTACATCAAGCTTTAGCGATTTAAGAAAGAAGTAGAATCCAATAAAAGAAACAAAATAGTAAAGACCAATGAAGTCAAAAGAAAAACAAGTATAATGTCCTAAAAATAAAATGCACGAAGTAGCTTTAGAAAGAGGCAATAAATTATTTTTCAAGTGAAATAGATGGATGAATAAACACCACGATGGACAAAAGATTTAAAAAAAAGTCAACATTTAATTTTACCTGGATCCACTATCAACATCTTTTGTACCAGCAGTCAAGAGATCTGGAGATGTATGCTGTCAGAGACCTTTCCAAAGTCCTAAAGAGCAATGATATAAATTTTAAAACTAAGGTGCACTTGATTCATGCTATAGACTTTCTAATCACCTGCTATAAATCTAAGGGCTGAATAATAAATAAAGATAATAAAATAATTAATGGATTTGAGTTATGGTGTTGAAAAATAGTGCTTAATAGCTCATGGACTACTAAAGTACAAATAGATATGTTTCAGAGAAAGTGCAACCACCATACTTTTGGGGGCAGGATGACAAAGCTTTTTCTCAAATACTCTGCATACTCTTCAGAGAGGTTATTTCTCAGGAGCAACATGAGTGAAAAGATAAAGGGTTAGTGAAAGAGAGGAATACTTTCAATGATATGGACTAACACAGTGTCTGAAACAATGGGCTTAAGTGTGTTAAAGATGATAAGGATGACACAGGATAGGACAGGTTTCAGATCTATTGTTCATAGGATTGCTATCAGTTGTACTCTAAAATGATATTTAGCAAAAACTATAACAAGAAGGCAGATTGTTAATTAATTATCAATTTATAATGAGGATAGCTTCAGAAGAATTATATGAACCAAGGTGTGTCTGAGAGTGGTTGAGATGAAGGAATGGAATTAAAGAAGACAAAATAGTCAATGGATTGGAGGAAGAGTCATGAATAACCTGTATTATGCAGATGGCACAAACTTACTGGCTGAAACTGAAGAGGATACAAGTTGTTTACTGCAGAAGTTCAAAGACTGTCATCTTCAATATGAATTGAAGCTCAACATCAGAAAAACAAAGATTCTCAGCAGCTTTATGATGGATGGACAAGAAATTGAGGCTGTTGATAACTTCAGCTAGCTTGGTTCCACAAACAACACTCTTGGCACATCAGCAGTCAAAAAATCAAAAGATGAATTAAACTCTGCTGTCAGGAATTTCTCTAGAGTAATGAAGTCAGTCTGAAAACTAAGGTGTGACTGATTCAGGTCATAGTTTCACAATTAATTGCTATACATCTGAGATCTTGACAATAACTAAGGATGAGAAAAGAAGGACTGATGCCTTTAATTTGTAGTGCGGTAGAAGAGTGTTGAACATATCATAAACTCCAGAAAAAAACATGTCTGTCCTGGAGAGTGTGGAACCAGGCTGCTCCCTGAAGTCTGTCTCACATACACGTGGCCAGGAGCTTCCAGACCTTGAAAAGGGACATAATTCTTGGAAAGGTGGTGAGACATTTTAGGAGATGAAGACCCAGGATGAGATAGATTGACTCAGTAACTGGTGCAATGGGATTAGGTCTGTCAGAGATGATGTGATTGGATCAGTATAGGGCAGGTTTCAGAGCTACTGTACATAGGGTTGTGATGGCAACAAGAACCACCACAATAGCTAATTGTTCCAAGGAGGTATATTATTAAACAAAGAAGGAAATTGAAGCACATTCAATGGATTCAAGAATGTTTAAAAAAAAAAAGAATGTTTATTACTTTTGTTGTTGTTGTTATATGCCATTAAGTCACTTACAACCCATAGCAACCCTATATACCACAGCCCAAAACTCTGTTCTGTCTTGTGCCAATAGCGCTGTCTCCAATACATCCATCCCGATTACCCCAGTCACTGAATCAATACACCTCATACAGGGTCTTCCTTTTCTTCACTGTCCCTACGCCCTCCCAAGCATGATGTCCCTCTTCAAGAACAAGTCCCTCCTTACAACATGTCCAAAGTATGTCAGACAAAGCCTCAGAATCCTTGGCTCTAAGGAGCTGCCCAGTCTAACCCTCTCCATGGTGAACTTGTTTGTTTAATTAGCAATCCATGGTATCCTCAATACTCTTCTCCAGAACCACAGCTCAAAGGCATCAATTTTCCCTCTGTCCTCCCTAGTCATTGTCTAACTCTCTGATGTATAACCAGTGATTGTAAAGACCATGGCCTGTATCAGACACAGCTTAGTCACCAGAAAGATACCACTACTCTTCAGTACCTTGGAGAGGTCCTTATCAGCAGACTTTCCCATTGCATCTCATTCATATTTTTAGGCAAAATATTTTCATTAAAATATTTCTTTACAATAGCCCACCCTGCCACCTGGAAGACCTGGCCCCACCATCAGGAGGACTGCCCCACAGAGTGGATGTCCTAGTCCCAATGTCTGGAGGATGATCTGCTGCAACCCCTCTGAACATGCCAGAGACATCAGTAATATAGGTGAACCAATTTTATTTTCTCTCCCTTCCAAAAATGTGAGCTGCCTTTAGTTGGGAACACCTTGGAATGGCCTAGCTGCAATAGTTGTCTGACAGAAGAGGCTTCTAATTCACAGGCCTATCTCTCCAAAACTGTAGCAAGTCTTCCCTTTAGTCAAAAGTTCAGAGAGAAACTCAGGCAAGGTGACTGCCACATCCTCTTCTAGAGCAGTGACGTCAGACCAAAAGCCTTCTACTATCACCACAGGCATAAAAAACTCCACAAAAGCAATGCCACATAAGAAGCAGGCTACCTCACATCCTACACAAATATGAAAACAAGATGGCAGTTCAAAAAAGTGACACAGTAACAATGGATTTCCTGAAGCTAGGAAGTCTGATAGAACTTTTTAATACAGAATGTAAAAGAAAAATTATTGAATATTTTTTTAGCCGAATTAACAAAGTTTATTTAGAGTTTGAACCCGGACTCCCACGTGCTGACACAGCAGCATCCAGCCGAGAGCCTGATTGAATATTTTTAATGGGTTGAAGACAAACTTGAAGAATTAGGGGGCTCTGCAAGTAAAAACCAAGGGAAACTTAAAAAAAAAATTACAGACAAAACAAACAAGACATTAGAGACTCTAGAAAAAAATTAAAAACCACAGTCCAAAATATAAGGTCCAAGGTTCCAGATGTTGTCAGCATGTTAGAGAGTTGATAGAGTTCAAGAGATGGAACACAGAACCAGTGAAACATAAAATAGAATTGTCACCACTGATGTGCTAGAACAAAAAGCAGAATCAAAAATGGAGGGGAAAAAGAAGAAAGCCTAAAAATAATATAGGACACCATCAAGAAGAATAACATGAGCATAATTGGATTTCCATAACAGAAGGAAGTAAGTAAAGCCACCAAGAACATTGTGGAAGAAATACGAAAAGAAAATTTCCTAGGAATAATGAAGAATGAGAGAATATATATTCAAGAAGCTGAGCGAACATCATATTGAATAGACCCCAAAAGAAAAACATGAAGGTATATCATAGACAAATTTGCCAGAACCAAGCAAAGAAAAGGAAAGAATTCTGAAGGCAGTGAGGGAGAAACAAAGAGTAATGTATAAGTGAGAGCAAATTAATTAAATGCCAACTTCTCAGTATAAACCATGCAAGCAAGAAGACAGTGGAATAACTTATATCAGACACTCAAAGAACACAGCTGTCAACCAAGAATACAGCAAGACATTCCAATATGAAGGAGAGATCAAGATACTTTTAAAAAGCTGACCTAAGGGAGTTTGTAAAACCAAGACCAGGGTTCAGGAAACACTGAGAGACATCCTTCTTACAGAGGTGCCACAGAAAGCAGTATGGACCAAAGTAACCAGTAATAACAACAACAACAAAAACAAACCCAACTCAACAAAATGATAGCAATAAAACCTTGCTTCTCAATGATCACACTGAATCTGAATGGTTTAAATGTACCACGGTAAAGAAAAAGAGTAGTAGATTAGATAAAAAACCCAAAGCCCACAGATATGTTGTCTACAAGAGACACGCCTGAAAAGTGAAGATAGAGAAAGACTAAAAATAAAAGAGTGAAAAATGGCAACCTTATTCTGGCTCAGTGGCACACAATAACAATAATTAAATATAGAGCTACAAAGATTAAACACATGGATTTTCTGATAAAATAGATTTCAATGCAAAAACCATCAAAAAGGGCAAGGAAGGTGCTTAAAGGTTCAATAGAACAAAAGGACATAACAATAATAAATATCTATGCATCAAATTATAGAACTGCAAAATATGCAAAGCAAGTATTAACAAAACTGTAAAAGGAAATATACAACACCACTATAGTAGTTGGAGACAACAGTACACCCCCCTCAAGAAAAGATAGAACTACCAGAAACACACCAAAGATGCTGAAGAATTAAACCACAGAATATATACGATATATATATGATATACATATATTATACATATACATATGATATATATACCCACACTAATATATATACTAATATATGCCATATACACACACACACACACACACATATATATATATATATAAATTCACTTAAAAAAAAGTTCAGTATAACTTCCTAATGTGCATGGAATATTCTCTAGAATAGATTACATTTTAAGTCACAAGAGAAACATCAATAAATTATAAAAAAAAAAAAACCAACCAAACACCGGAAATAATACAAAACATCTTGTCAGACCACAATGCTACAAAATTAGAAGTTAATTACAAGAGGCTAAAGGAGAAAAAAAACCAAAAAAACAAACTTTACATTTGGAAACTGAGTAACACCTTGCTTGAACATGAGTGGGTACTAGAAGAAATAGAAAATGATATTAAATGTTTCTTGAAACAAATGACAATGAAAACACAACTTGCCAAAACCGCTGGGAAACAGCCAAAGCAGCAATCAGAGGTCCATCTATAGAATAAGCAAACACATGTAAAGGCAAGAAAAAAAAATTGACTCTCTGACCCAACATCTCAAAAAATTGAAAAAGAACAAATTGAAGCAAGAAAACCCGATACCCTTTAAAACATGGAAATTATAAAAATAAAGGCAGAAAAAAAATGAAACAGAAAACAGAAAAATGACTGAAACCATCAAAGAAACCAGGTGTTGGTTCTTCAAAAAGGTCAATACATTTGATAAACCACAAGTAAAACTAACAAAGAATATAACGTAAAAACACAAATAATCTGAATAACAAATGAAACAGGCAATGTCATAACAGAAACAATGAAAATAAAGAGGTTAGCAATGGAATATTATGAAAAACTATACTAAAAAAATATGAAAACCTACAGGAAATGGACGAATACTTAGAAACTCACAATCTTTTCAACAGACCAAGACCGAAATAAAAAACCTGAACAGACCCATTAAAAAAGAAGTAATTGAAAAGGTATAATCAAACAACTTACAACAACAACAATAAAAAGTCCTGGATCTGATGGTTTTACAAGTGAATTTTATCAAGTATTCAGACAAGAATTGTCACCAATTCTATATAAAATTTTTCAGAAACAGAAAAATATGGAATTATCCCAGACTCATTCTATGAAATAAATAAACTCTTGATACCAAAGTCAGGTAAAGATACTACCAAAATAGGAAACTAGAGGCCACTATCTCTCATGGACATAGATTAAAAAATCCTGAATAAAATCTTGGCCAAAAGAATCCAATGATACATTATTTAAAAAAAAAATACCATGACCAAGTGGGATTCATAACAAGTTTGCAAGGATGTTTCAAAGCAAAATAAACAATCAATGTAATTCATCACACTAAGAAAGCAAAGAAGAAGAAGAACATGATCCTATCAATCGATGCAGAAAAGTACTAAGTATTTATGTAAACCCAAGAGCCAAGATTGTTTTCAAAGGGGAGAAATTAATGGTATTCTCTTTAAACACAGGAAGTAGGCATGGATCCTCACCATCACCTCTCCTACTCAATATGTTGTTGTTGTTGTTGTTTAATGCTGTCGAGTCATAGACGACTCATAGCGACCATATGAATGAACAGCCTGAGCACTGTTCATACATAGAGTTTCTGGAGGCAAGCCATTTTGGAAGTCACTCCTGCTTCCAGGCTTAATTTAGTCGGGAAGCTCCAGCCAACACTGTTCACCATGGGTACCCATTACCACAATTGGCATATCACTGTCACAGGCTTCAGCATCACAGCAACCACGAGTTACCTCTGTACAGCAACGCACAGACCAGTGCTATACCACCTACTCAATATAGTATTGGAAATCTTAGCAATAGCAATAAAGCAAGAAAAGGAAATAAGAGGTATCCAAATTGGCAAAAAGGAGGTAAAATTATCTGTGTATTCAGATGATATGACAGTATAGTTAGAAAACCCTAAAGACTTTTCAAGCAAACTACTAGGCATAGTTGACCAATTCAGCAAAATGGCAGGATACAAGAGCAATATATAAAAATCAATTGGCTTTCTCTACAGTGACAATGAAAATACAGAACTAGAGCTAAAAAAACTCCAAACCAAACCAAAACAACAACAACAACAAAAACACCCAATACCTATTACAATAGCTAATCACAAGATTAAATACTTGGGAGTAAGTATAACTAGAAACACAAAGGACCTATTCAAAGGTAGTTACAAAACATGACTACAAAAAACAAAGGGACTTGAAGAAATGGGAGAATATACCTTGCTCTTGGATAGGAAAATTCAATATTGTGCAAAGGACAATGCTACCAAAAGCAATCTACAACTTCAATAAAATTCTAATGCAAATAAAAATTACATTCTTCAATGAGATGCACAAGGCAATTTCCATTTTCATCTAGAATGGAAAGAGATCCTACATAAGAAGAGCACTGCTTAATATTATTCAAAATGGGTGACCCTGGAGGACATTATGCTGAGTGAAATATCTCAGTCATAAAAGGATAAATATTATATGGTGCCACTGCTGTAGAATGAGGCTGACATGGGGGTGAGCGGTTAGGACTGAGGAAAAACTGGATAAATTATGTTTACTGCATTGAAGGCAAAGAGGGAGAGAATAGTTTAAGATTAATATATTTTAGGGCATTAGGATTATCATAAGAGTCCAGAATGAGGGTCGCAGAGTGGAGTATACTTGGGGTGGGAGTGGGGATGTGCGGGGTTGGTGAGGGGATTGTGTACCAAGAAGGTGTTTGTCATTTGCTTTTCAAGGAGAGGAGCAAACTGGAGGTGGAGGTGGGGGTGGGCATGGGAGTAGGAGTGGGGTGGGTGGGGAGAAAAGTGCAGCAATGAATGAATGGAATTCCAAAATCTCTGTAGACGTTCAGTAAAATTAATAATAATAATAACAATAAAGAAAAGTACTGCTTGGGAAGAAACATCTCACTCCCTGATTTCAAATCTTACTACACTATTGTAATGGTCAAGACAGAGTGGTATTGGTACAATGACAGACATGTATCAATGGAATAGAATTGAGAACCCAAAAATCAGCTCATCTATCTATGGTAAACTAAATTTGAAAAGGAGATGAAATCAGTTATGTGGAGAAACGACAACCTCTTTAACAAATGGTGTTGGCAAAATTAGAAAACTATCTGTAGAAAACTCAAGCAAGATCAATACCTCACACCATACACAAAACTCAACTCAAAGTGGATAAAAGGCCTAGGACTAAACCCAAGGATTATAAACTTCACCAGAGAAAAGCTTGGAAGAACTCTAGAAGCCCTAACCCATAACATGAACAGTCTTCTAAGTATTCTGAAAAACCTACAACCAGGAGAGGATAAAAATAGGACCTTCTAAGAATCAAATCCATATGCACATCAAAAACTTCTCCAAAAGGGTAAAAAGGAAAGCCACAGACTGGGGGGAAAATAATACATTATGACATTTCCAATAAGGTACTTATATCTAGAATTTAGAGAATGCTCGAGCACCACAGCAAGATAAAGTTTAGCAACCCAATTGCAAAATAGACACAGATATGAACAGACACTTCACTAAAGAAGACATTTACTTGGTGAACAAATACATGAAGAAATGTTCAAGATCCCTACCTCTAAGAGAAATCCAAATCAAAGCAGCTATGAATTTCATCTCACCCTAGTAACATTAGCAAAATTCAACAGAGCAGTAATCAACAAATGCTGGCAAGACTGTGGAGAAACTGAAACCCTTATTCACTGTTGGTGGGAGTGTAAAATGGAAAATGGAAAATGGCAGCCGCTATGGAAGGCAGTATGGCACTTTCTCAAAAGTTGGAAATAGAAATACCATGTGACCCAGCAATTCCATTACTGGGAATATACCCCAAAGAAATCACAATGGTTACCCAAACACATATATGCACATCCATATTTATTGCGGCTTTGTTCACAATAGCAGAGGTGGAAACAACCCAAGTGCTCATCAACAAAAGAATGGATAGAGAAGCTCTGGTATATTCACACAATAGAATATTATGCTGCATTGAAAAACAAGGAACTCATGAATTATTATACAAAATGGGTGACCCTGGAGGATATTATGCTGAATGAAATACCTCAGTCACAAAAAGACAAAAACTGTAGTGTCACTGTTGTAAAGCTGGACTGGCATCAAGGTTGGGGATAAACTAAGAAAAGAGGGGATAAATAATTTATACTGCATTGAAACTGGAGGGAGAGAACTATTTAGAAAGAATATATCATTAGGTTTTATTCTCATGACAAGAGTCCAGAATGAAAGCTACGTAGTGGAGTGGACTTAGGGGGATGGGAGGAAATTGTGCAACAATGAAAGAATTTTTTTCAAAGAGTAAAGCAAAGTAAGGGGGTGGAGGCAGGGAGGAAAATGTGCAACAATCAATGAATGGAAATCTAAGTTCTCTATAAACTTTCATTAAAAATGTCAATCAAAATAAAATTATGAAACAAATTTCTTTAATTTTAGTAGAAATTTTAGTAGAAAATGGAATGAATATGATGCAGAAAATAAGGCATAATTTCATGAGGACAATATTTGCAACAACAAAGAGAATAAAGTTTAATAAATGGAATTAGGATGTGCTACTTTATTATAATGGGACGATATATTGATGTGGATAAAGATTCATGTATTTGATATTGGAATGAAGCAATAGGTAATGTTAGATTTACAAGTATAAGGATATACAGTTTTATAAATGAATGGAGGAATGGATAAATATTGTTATTTTAGCCTCTCAGCAAATTTTTCTGCTAATGGTGCAGTCTATAGGGTATTCCTACTAAGCCAACAGCATCACTTCTCTGGAGATTAAAATCCATCAGCAGTTCTGAGGAGTAAAAAAAAACAATCTCATCTCATGCAATTTATACCCTCTGAAATCCATTGGAAGGTCAGCTATGAGCTGGTTCTGACTCTATCCCAACAAACAAAATTACTTCACCAAGTTAAAAATCTTCAAATGGTCAATTAATTCTTGATAAAATAAATTAAAAGAACTGTCCTACTCAAATATCTTAAAAGTTTTCTAAAACAGAAAAATTTCTATGCTTCCAAAGGTTTCAATTTAATCTGTACTGTTATGGATAGATAAAGGTATAAATTAAAGATAGAAGATAAGTTGATAGAATGGAATTGTGGGGTAAAAGCTCTAAAAGAAAAAAAAGTTAAGATTTCAAGGGTAAGGAATTTTTTTTTAAAATTATATTCTGAGCTGAGTAATACAAATAAATGTAGTCACAATGCATTTCCCAACTACAGCTTTGAAAAACAAATACAAAACAAAATCAGTGATAGTACCATTTTCCAATTTTGCTTTTTTGGGGCAGGAAAAATAAAATATTATTCTTGAATAAATAAAAAGGGATTATGGCGTTTCAAGGAGATTTGTGATTTGAAATAACTTTTACAGTTAGTTAGTTGTGATGTTAGCCTAAAAGTTGGTTGGTTCTTTGGTTTTGTTTTGTTTTCTCCCAAGCAATTACAGCTAGCCCTTTCTGGTCTCCAGCTACCTTAACTATAGGCACATGGGCTTACAAATCAGTATAGTCTTGCAAATCACCAAAAGCTGTGGGACTAGGATAAGAGAAAAAGTGCTTCCCATACTGAGGAGCAAGACTTGAGGCAAGTAAGACTTGTGGTGACAAGACTTGAGGGAGACTGGAGCAGGAACATGGTGAGAGTGAGACCCCGGTAATGGTAGTGGAGAGACTGTGGCATTGCTGTGGAGAAGTTATGGCAAGGTGTGACCTGATGATTCTTGTATTTGTACTGGCCACAGTTAAAGGTTTTTTCTTGTTATTGTAGGCAGCTTGCAGGAGAAATTGACTTATAATTGTTTTGAGACAAACGTTGCTGGATGATTTAGACTTGACTACTGAACTGAAACCAGATCCTAGACTAATTGAGAAATTGTGCCTTGGAAATTAGGCTAAAGTATGGTCTTCTATTAGGTGATATTCTTTGCCTTCCCCACTCTCCAACTCACTTCCCTAGTAAACTCCATTCTCAGTACTACAACTGTGAATGTGTGAGTCAATAGCGAATAAAGAAACTTCTTGCTGTTGGTGTGGCTCAAGAGACACCATGGGCCTTGGCTATATGCTCTTTATCTACTTTCTTATCTGGAGCAGTGCGAGGCTGTGCTATTCTTACTCCCTCTGGCACTTTCAGAAAGGTGCTCATGGCCCTGTGCCTACAAGTCCCATTTACTCCTCCTTTCTGTTATTGTTACTTTCTGTTGAGTTGAGTACTACTCGTAGTGAACCTATGAGCATCAGATTTGAATCCTGTCCTATCCTGTGACATCTTCACACTTCCTGAAACACTAGAGCTCATTGCGGCAGTCATCTTGTCAATCCACTTGGTCAAGGCTATCTCTCTACTTCTCTGATCCTCCACCTTTCTAAGAATCATGTCCTTCTCCACAAAATAGCCTCTCTTAGCAACGTGTCTAAAGTATGTGAGGTGAAGCCTCACCATTCTTGCCTCCAAAGAACACTCTTGCTACACCCTCTCCAAGATACATTTGTTAGTTCTTTTGTCCATTCATAGGATGTCCAATGCTCTTCTCCAACACGACAGCTCAAATGCATCAATTCTTCTGTAATCCTTATTCATTGTCCTGCTCTCAGATGCATATCAAGTGATTAGAAAGACCATTGCGTGAATCAGACATATCTTCATCCTCAAACTGACATTATTCCTCAATAATTTGGAGAGGTCTCTAAGTGCAGATTTCCCCAGTGGAATGTATCTCCTTATTTTCTGATTATTAGTACCAAGGATGTTAATTGTGGTTCCAACTAAGAGCAAAGAAATGTGTCAGGGTTGTATTCTCTCTTGATACCTATTCAATCTGTATACTGATCAAATTATTTGAGACGTTGGACTATATGAAGAAGAATATGGAATCAGGATCAAAGGTAGACTCATCAATAACCTGCATTATACAGATGACACATCTTGCTTGCTAAAAGTGAGGAGGACTTGAAGCACTTGTTGCAGAAGATCTAGGAATGCAGCCTTCAGTATGAACTGTATCTCAATGTCAATAAAGTAAAAAAAAATTCTTAACATTATACCAATAGGCAAGATGATGTTAGATTGAGAAGAGATTGAAACTGTTAACAATTTCAACTTACTCATCTTTAGACATTCGTAAATAGAAAGTTTTGTGTAGGAAAAATTTTTCAATTAAATAACAGCAAAATAAGTAAAACAAATTTTCTCCAGTGATATTGCATTTTCTCAGTAAAATTAGTCTAGATAAATATGCTCAGCATGATGTTTTTCTTTTTTTTTCCCTTTTTCTTTTTATGAAAGTTTACAGAGACTTTGGATTTCCATTCTTTCATTGTTGCACACTTTCCTTCCTGGCCATGCCTTTCTTCCCCCTCCCCGCCCCCCACCCCCAGTTCACTTTTCTCTTTGAAAAGTAAAAAAAAAAAATCATTGTTATACAATACAGTCCGCAGTCAACTCCACTATGCGGCTTTCACCGTTGGTGGGAGTGTGTAAAATGGTGCAAACACTGTGAAAAGCAGTATGGTTCTTTCTCAAAAAGTTGGCTTCGTTCTCAATAGCAAAGAGTTGCAAATGAATGACTAGAGAAGCTTTGATATATTCACAATAATAGAATACTATGCTGCATTAGCATGATGCTTTTCAATCAACAGGATGAACATAGTGAAAATATACAGTCATAGTTACCTAAATAGCTGTTCAAATTACAGATGTGTCAATTACTGATTAAAGCATTCTTTTATAACCTTTGAAGTTCAGTTTGCTATTTTACAAAATTAAATGAACACTACAGATTTCTGCAAAAGATATTTCTATGTTGGTTAATAGAAATAAACTATGAATAGTAATTAGCAAAAAGTGATGTAATGTAGAACCTTAATAAACTCATGTCTTAACTTTTTTTCTATGTGTAACATTCCTGCATTTGTTAGGGTTCAAGAATTGATGAAACCACAGGATTGCACGGTTTGGTGGGTAGAGGAAGGGGGCCACGGAAAAGAGAAAGACTCAGGTAGGTTAAAAGAAAGGGTAATGATGGGCAAGTCCAATGGTGATTGATTTTATGAAAGATGATGTGAGAGAATGAGTGTATGAAACACAGACAGAATGAAAAATAGTGTGAAAAGCAATGTATACAGAAATTTCTAAGCAAACTAATAAAAGAAACTAAAAATATTTTATACTAATGAAGAAAAATTCTCTCTCTTACAAATGTGCATGGACACTCCTGGAAAGTTAGATATGAGTCAGATCGAAATTCAACAGTGAGTTTCACTTAGGCATTTATAAAGACTAGTTTTTATTGATTTGCTTTTTGTTTTTATTATTGCCATGTGCCATTAAGTTGCTCACGACTCACAGTGGCCCTATGTGTAACCTCTCTGATCCCTACTCTATCCTGAGCCAACCTTATTGTCTCTGATCCATCTGTTCCCATTACCTCAGTCACGGAGTCAACCCATCTCATGGAGAGTCTTCATGGTTTGCACTGTCCCTCCATCCTCCAATGTCCCTCTCCAGGGATGAGTGCCTCCTTGCAACATGCCAAAAGTATATCAGACAAAGCTTCAGAATCCTTACCTCCAACGAGCAGCCTGGTTTCACCCTTTCCAGGACTTACCTGTTTATTCTCTTAGTGGTCCACAGTTAATACACATTGTCCTTCATACTATTTTCATTAAATTATGTTTCATACAATTTTTCTCATGCTTGAGGTGTGTTTTTCTTATCATTATTACTATACTAGTGTATTTACAAAATCTAAATTCACTGTTTTCCAGAAAAGATTCTTCCAATTTCCCTCACTCCATCCATCAAATTGTCCAACCCCATAATTAATACTTTCTTCATCTGCACATCCTCATCCCTCTACTTGAAAACTTCCCCACTCTTGGATACTCATTATACAATAATGGTTTTATACAATATTTGTCCTTGTAGGGCTGAGTTATTTCACTTAGCATAATGCTGTCCAGTTCCTCCAAGTTAGGTAATAGTTTACAAATCATTGCTCATGTGTGCTGAGTCGTATTCCATTGTGTGAATGTACCATAATTTTTCAATCATTGTGCTTGTGGTTGGACATCTGGGCTATTTGCATGTTCTAGAGATAGAGAATTATGCTGCTATGAAAATTAGTCTCCATTTGTGACTCAGTTCTCTTTTTTTTTTTTTTCAGTGTATATTCCAAGTAATGAAATAGCTGGGTCATATGGAATTTCTATGTTCAGCTTTTTTGAGGAAGCGCCAAGCTGCCTTCCAGAATGGTTGTACCATTTTACAATCTCACCAACAATGTATAAGAGTTCCTTTCTCATCACATCCTCTCCAACGTTTATTATTTGCTGCCCTGTTAAACTTTGACAGTGTTAATCTACTGAGATGGTACCTTATTGTGGTTTTGATTTGCACTTCTTTTATTGCCAGTGATTTGAAGCATTTCTTCATGTGTCTGCCATTTGAATATCTTCCTTTGTGAAAATTCTTTCCATGTCTTTTGCCATTTTGTGATTGGGTTATCCATGGTTTTTCTTGTGGAGGCCTGGGAGTATTCTGTAGACATCCTTTATGAGGCTCTTGTCTGAGACGGTGTAGCCAAGTGCTTCTTTTTAGTCTGTAGATTTTCTTTTCATCCTGTTGGAAAAAGTTTTTGGTGCACACATGGATTTAATCTTTAGAAAGTGCCATTCATCAATTTTTTGCTCTTCAGATTGTGCATTTTTGGTTGTATTTGGCAGTCTCTTTATACCTAACCTTGATCCAAGTTTGTCTCTTAGGAGCTTTATGGTTTGGGCTTGAGTTGATTTTTGTGTATGGTGTGAGTTGTGGATCCTGTTTCAGTTTTGTGCAGGTGGAAATCCAGTTTTGGCAGCACCATTTGTTGGAGAGGTTGTCAATTCCCCATTTGATAGCCTTTATTTCCTTGTTGAATATTAGTTGACCATAGATAGCTGAATTTATTTTTGGGTTGTCAATTCTGTTCCATTGGTCTGTGTGCCTGTAATTATACCAGTACTACGTTGTTTTGGTTACTACTGCTGTGTAGTAGGTTTTGAGGTTAGGGAGTGCTATGCCTCCCACTTCATTTTTGTTTCTTATAAGTGTTTTGCTTATTTAGGGCTTCTTGCCTCTCCAAATAAATTTGACAATTTCCCTTTCAACCTCCTTGAAAAATAAATTTGGTATCCAGATTGGGATTGTGTTGAATATGTTAATTGCTTTTGGTAGGATTATAATTTTCTTGCCAGGAAAATAAATTGGTCTGTCTTTTAGAAGTTGAAACCAAGTCTCTTCTTGAAGGCTAGGATTTTGAAGCTTTGCCTCACTTATTTGGGCCCATAGCTAGGAGAGATCAGCCCTATCATGCTCAGAAGGGTGGACAGACAGCACAGGAGAGGTAGACTCTGGGTGAGATGAATTGATAGCAGTAACTGGGGCAATGGGGGTGAATGTCAGAATTAGTGAGACTGGCTCAGAACAGAATGATTCAGAGCTGCTGTACATAGGGTTACTATACATCACAGGTGACTCAACCAATAACATTCTATGACAGGTTTGGAAGCAGGAGTGGAATTTACTTCATAAACAACTTGCCTCTGGAAACTCTATGAACTTTGATAAATGTCGATAGTAGTGGAGGGGCTTCAGGCCTTTTGTTCATAGGGTCACTATGAGTTGTGCTCAACTCAAAGGCAATCAACAACAACAACAACATATCCTTGAACAGGGCACATTTCCCCCATTTCTCTAGGTCTTTTATTGTGTCTTGCAGAAATGCTCTGTAGTCTTCTTTGTATAGGGCTTTTGTGTCTCTAATTAGATTCAATCCCAAGTATCTCAATTTGCTATTGGCTATTGTAAATGGTATTGCTTTCTTGATTTCTTTTTCTGAGTTGTCTTTGTTAGTGTAGAAGAATCCTACTGCTTTTTGGATATTGATCTTATATCCTGCCACTCTACCAAGTTGGCTTATTAACTCTTAACAGTTTTCTTTGGGGTGTTCTGTGTACACTATCATCTCATATGCATATAGCAACAATTTAACCATCTCTTTGCTGATCTCCATTCCTTTTATATCCTTTTCTTGTCATATTTCCCTAGCAGGCACTTCAAATATAATATTGGAATAGAAGTAATGATAGTGGGCATCCATGTCTGGTCCCTGTTCACAAGTAAAATGCTTTTAGTCTTTCTCCACTGAGAATGATGTTGACTCTTGGTTTTGCATATGTACTTTTCACTATGTTGAGGAAATACCCTTTTATACCAATTTTGCTGAGTATCTTTATCAATAAGGGTTGCTGACGTTTGTCAAATGTCCTTTCTGCATCAATTGCTAAGCTCATATGGTTCTTGTTATTTACTTTGTCAATATAGTGAATTACATTCATTTTCTTATGTTGAACCATCTTTGCATACCTGTTATGAATCCCACTTAGTCATTGTGAATTATTTTTTTACATGCTTCTAAATTCTATTGTCTGGGATTTTTAAAAAGGATTTTTTGCATCTCTTTTCATGAGAGATATTAATCTATAGTTTTCTTTCTTGGTAATAATATCTTTCCCTAGTTTTGGTAATAGGGTTATGCTTGCTTCAAGGAATGACTCTAGAAGTGTTCCTTCTTTTTCAATTTTTTGAAATAATTTAAGTAGAATTGGTGCTAAATCCTCTCTGAATGTTTGGTAGAATTTAGCTGTGAAGCCATCTGGTCCAAGACTTTTGTTATGGGGAAGTCTTTTTATGACCTTTTCTATTTCTTTTCTTGTGATGGGTCTGTTCAAGTGTTCTATATCTGCCTTTGTCAATCTGGGTAAGAGATGCATTTCAAGGAATTTGTCCCTTTCCTCTAGGATGTTTAATTTATCAGAGTATAGTTTTTCCATAGTCTTCTGATATTATCAATTGAATTTCCTCTGGTTCTGTTGTGATGTCACCTCTATCATTTCTTAATCGAGTTAACTGTGTCTTCTCTTTTTTTCCCCCCTCTCTATTGTTAAATTTGCTAGTGGTTTGTCAACTTTATTGACCTTTTCCAAAAAACAGCTCCTTGTCTTATTAAAGGTTTAAACTGTTTTTCTGTTTTTTCTATCTCATTGATAGAAAAATAGAATTTTGGTTCTTGTCCTTAGGGTTTATTTTCTTCTAGAAGTTTAGGATTATATTGTTGTTCTTTTTCTATTTGCTGAAGGTTTTGAGTTAGACCATTGATTTCTTCTTCTTTCTTCCTTTTTTATGTGTGTGCCTATTATTATGAACTGCCCCATGAGGACTGCCTTAGCTGAGTTCCAGAGGTTTTGCTAAGTTGTATTTTCATTATCATTTGATTCAAGGAACCTTTTTTTTTAATTTCATTTTTATTTCTTTTATAACTCAATCATGTTCTAGCAGAGAATTATTTAGTTTCCACATCTGTGGTTTTGGAAGCTTTATTCTCCTTTAGTTATAGTTTTATATCATTGTGGTCTGAGGACATACTTTGTATTATTTCAGTGTTTTTTAATTTCTTGAGGTTTATTTTGTTTCTTAATATGTGATTAATTCTGGAGAATGTACCATGTACCCTTGAAAAGAAAGGGAATTGAGTTTTAGTTAGGTTCAGTACCCTGAATACATCCACAAGGTTAAGTTGGCTGATAGTATAGTTTAGATCTTCTGAATCTTTACTGAGTTTCTTCTGAGTTGAGCTATCCTTTGGTGATAGTGGTGTGCTGAAATCTACCGCTACTGTAGTGCTGTCTATTTTTCTCTTCAATTCTGTTAACTGTTGTCATATGTATTTTGCAGGTCTATCATTTGGTACATAAATATTGACCAGGGTTATGTATTTTTGAGCTATTGTGCCTTTAATCAGTATATAATGCCCTTTTTTATCTTTGATGGTGGTTTTTATTCTGAAATCTGTTTTATTTTAGAGAATTTGACATGATATGTCTTGATATTTTTCTTTTTGGTTCTATTTTATTTAGTGTTGTCTGTGCTTCTTGAATGTGGATTTCTCCATTAGTCAAAATAACTGGAATATTTTCCTCTAGTACTTCTTCCACAATCTTCTCAGTGATTTCCCTGTCATTGCCTTGTTCTGGAATTCCAATCATATGTATGTTATCCTGTTTGATGTCATCCCACTTGATTCTAATGTTCTTTTGATTTTCTTTGTCTCATCTCTGTATTTTCTTCTAGTAGTCTAGTGAGGCTCTTGTCTTCCAGCTCACTGACCTTCTATTCGATCTCTTCATTTTGACTTTTTTTCCCGACAAGCATGTTGGATACTTCTTCCATTTCAGTCTTAATATTCTGGATTGCATTTTCATGCTTTTCTGTTACTTCCAGTTCTGTGCTGGCTGTACCCTGTTTTGTGATGATTATTTTTAAGTTTTTATACCACTTTATCTACTTTTTTTTCTTCTTCTATCTTTTGCATTTTGGTTCATAGCTTTTCAAGTTTCTTCCCATCCATGTATTTCTTCTGGACTATTGTCTCTGAGGTGTTTTCTCTCTTATTGAATTTCATTGTTTCTTCCAACATTTATATCTTTTTCTGTGGCTGATCAAACAACTCTACATTCTTCTGGTTCCCTCTAACTGGGGTATTCATTTGGTCTGCTTTTTTAGGAGAAGGGTTATTTTGGGGTTTTTTTTCATGATGGCTGATGTGGATTGCTGCTTTCTTGACCTTATGGAATCTTTTTTAGTAGATATAAGGCTGTTGTAACTATAAAATTGCCCAGGGTACATTAATGTTTTGAAAAACATCAATATATTTGTGCTTTTTTGTTGGACTAAGCCTTGCAAGGCCAAGTGCCTGACAGCAGTTTCTTCCCCATAGTACCTTAATGAGAGAGGAATCCTGTGTCCCCTTGTGGAAGTAGCTTCTTGCCTCCCTCAAGGTGTCCAGGTCTACCTTTTTGCTTGAATTTAAGGGATCCCATATGATCAAGTTAGACAGCAGTTCCCTCCCTCCTCACAGAAATAGATCAAGGCTGATGAGGTTTGGTGACTTCTGATGATGGGCAGTGGCTCATGCTTGTATTTTATAAAATTAATCACCATTGGACTTTGCACATCATTACCCTGCCTTTCTAAGTAAATCAATTAAAAAATAATAATGTAAAATAGAATATATATGAATAATTATATGAAACACAATATAAATTAAAGAGTATATAAAATATAATATATATGGATGAGACATAATTTAAAGGAATTATTACATGAAACCAATAAAAATTTTAAAAAGATTAGACTTCAATATGTCTTATATCTTAACATCAAGAAAATAAATATTTCCACACTGTTCCAATAGGTAATCTAATAATACCTGGAGAACATAGTCATACCTGGATAATGAAGTAAAGAGTTTCATTTTATTGGACACAATCAAAACTCACAGTGGTAGCAGCAGTCAAGAAATCCAAAGAAAATTTGTTTTCAAGGAGCTTTCCAAAGTTCGGAAGTCTAAGGATGATACTTCAAAAATTAAAATGTTCCTAATTTAAGTCATTGTATTTTCAACTGGATCTTCCAGATGTATGATTATATTTTAAAAATAAATGTCAAGAAAATTTCTAGATTAGATATATTTATGCAGTCTCTAGTACTGATACACTAATAAGGGAGTTCTAGTGGCTACAGTATGCAGATTCATATGGCATAACCTTGTTTCCTGAAACTATAGAAGACCTGAAGCACTTGCTGGAAAAGATCAAGTACTCTAGTCTTCAATGTGGATTGAAAGCTAAACCTCAGGATGACAAAGATTCTCACCACTGGGTCAATAGGCAGCACTATATTAGATGGAGAAGAGATTGAGGTTGTTAGCAATTAGCTTGCTCAGATCTACAATCAACACTCTTAACACCAGCAGCCAGGAAATCAAAAGACCAATTGTGATGGGAAAATCTGCTGCTATGGACTTCTCCAGAGTGCTGAAGGGCAACTATGTCAGTCTATATACAAAGGTGCACCTAATCTAGGCCATGGTCTTCTCACTTATTTGTTATGCTCCAGAGAATTGGACAATGACTATGGATGACAGAAGAAGTATAGATGTCTTCGAGTTGTGGTACTGGAGAAGAGTCTTGAAGATACCATGGACTACCAAGAAAACAAATAGGTCTGTCTTGGAGAGGGTGCAACAAAGTCTCTCCTTGGAGGCTAGGATTTTTAAGATCCACCTCACTTACTTTGGGCACATGGCCATGAGGGACCGATCCTTGGAGAAAGATATCATGCTCAGAAGAGTGGATAGACATCACAGGAGAGGGAGACCCCAGTTGAGATGGATTGATAGAGTAACTAGGGCAATGGGGGTTGGTTTATTGAAATTAGTGAGACTGACTCAGGACAGAGAAGGGCTCAGAGCTGCTGTACATAGGGTTGTTATACATCACAGGTGACTCAGTGGCACATAAAAATAATAACATACCATGACAGGTTTAGCAGCAGGAATGGTATCCACTTCCTAAATAAGATGCCTCCAGAAGCTCTATGAACTTTGATTAATGTCCATATTCACACAATGTTCTCATGCATCTGGAGACTGAAACCTGCCATCTAGAAGCCTATTTGTCCACTTATTTCCAGTTTGCCCTCAAAAGCTTCATTTTGTTCTTATTTCCTCCACCCTCTCATCTGTCTCTTCTTTTCAACTATCAGCCCTGGTTGTTGCCATTGTGTACCATTGAGTCAGAACTGATCTATAGCTAGGAAGATTTTCAGAGTTGGGAAATAAGATTTCTCATCTTTCTCCCATGGAGCAGTTGGTGGATTTGAACCACAAAATTGAACATTGACAGCATGATTCCTTCCTACCAACCCATCAAATCTCCCTGATTCAAGTCATTGCATTTTCAATTACATCTTCCTGTTGTATGATTAGGTAAGAGACAGTTTTAAGGAAATGTCAGCCCTACTGATTTCAAATTCAGCATGGAAACACAGAAAATCACAGAAACTACTGTCTTATATATAACTATTTAGATAACTCCTCCAAATGAGAAAGCTTAATAGCATTTTTTTTTGTTATTATATCGCTAAAAAATGTATTCTTCATTGTACTCCACTCCTGGTGAATCTTGCTTCTCTGATCAAACTCTTAAAGAAAATGAAATGGTTACAAGTAAGATCTTGGGCATATGTGAAATGATGACATCATGAAAAGCATATCTCAGGAGCCCACTTTCCTTGGACAGAGGCACACCCACACCTTCATTCTGTCTTGTGTCAACCATCTTCACTCCTTTGCATTCCAGATTTATCATGGAATCAGTCCAGAGGCAAACTAAGCTCTCTATGTCATCCTGACAGCCTGAGCCTGAGCTCCTAACTGCACAAGCTACCATAGGAAAGAAAAAAGAAAGGTAACCATATGAAAGTAAGGGAGAAAATTAGGAGCATTCTGGGGAAGACATTAGACTTAAGTGTGTATTAAAATGGGAAATAAAAGATCAAATCTATCTATAACTCTTAGAGAAGGAATGACTCTCCAGAGTTCATGTAAATTTTGTTTGTTTGTTTGTTTTTATTGTTAGGTGCCATCAAGTTGACTACAACTCATAGCGTCCATAACAACAGATCTCAATTTTGCCCTGTAATGTACCATCCCTATCATCTCTGATATGTTCAAGCCCATTTTTATAGTTACTGTGTGAATCCATTTTATTGACGATCTTCCTGTTTATCTTTCACCCTCGGTTTTTCTCAGCATGATATCTTTTTCCAAAGACTGGCCCCTCCTGACAACATGCTGACAGCATATGAGACAAAGTTTCACCATCCTTGCCTCTAAGGAGAATGGACTTTCTCAATTATGGACTTGTGTGTTCTTTTAGACATGGACGAATGAAAAAAAAAAAGAAAAAATAAGGTCATAGTTTATGTTGTTAAATCACGAGGATATGGTCGAAGATTGTATCCTTTCACCATACTTATTAAATTGTCCAAACATATAATTCAAGAGCTGGACAATTTGAAGAGGATTACATCAGAATTGGAGGAAAATTCATGAACAACCTGCTGTATGCACATACCATACCTTTGCTTGCTGAAAGTGTAGAGGACTTGATACATTCATTAAAGAAGATCAAAGACTATAGCCTTCAGTATGGATGATACTTTAACCTCTTTTCCCATAATTGTTCCAGTGGGTACCATCATGATAAATGGAAAATAAAGATTCAAAGAATGAATCTTTTTCTATTTTTTTTTTAAACTTGGAACCACAATCAACAGCCATGAAAGCAGAGTTAAGAAATGAAGCTAGTTACTGTACCAAGCAAAGTTGGTGCTAAGGACTTCTAAAGTGTGAAAGAGAAAGGATATCACTTAAAACTCTGAAGGGTGCCCAAACTGATTATATTTATTGCTTAATATGCATGTGACATGTGAGCAATGAAAAAGGAAAAGCAAAGAATTGATGGTTTTGAACTATAATGTTGTTGAAAATAATGTACCTTGGATGACCAAAGGAATGAGCAAGCTATTTTAGAAGAGAAGATGGTGAGACTTCATTTTATATACTTTGAGAAAGTTTTCAGAAGGAATTAGTCTTTGGAAAAAGGCTCCATACTTGGAAAAGTGGATTGTTAGCAAAAGAGGAAGATTCTCCACTAGATGAATTGGCACAGTGACTGCAGCAGATGGGGTAAGCACAGTGGAGATAGTGAGGCTGGTGCAGGGTAGGTCAGGTTTGTTTTGTTGTACTTAGGGTTGGAACTGACTTGACACCACCTAACAAAACATAAAAATATTTCTTCATGACTAATATTACCTCATTAAAAATATGCAGAAACTTTTCCTAATGTCTCAATCCAGAAGACTGTTTTTTTTTTTTAAACATAATGTTAGGTGCTATCAAGTACAACTCATAGTGACCCTATGAACAAATGATCTGAGCCCTGTTCTATCCTGTGTGAGCACCACACTTCCTGGCTTACAGGAGCCCATTGTGACAGTTACCATGTCAATCCACCTGGTTGAGGGTCATCCTTTCCTTCGCTGACACTTCAGCCTTCTAAGCATCATGTCCTCTTCAAGGAATGGCCCATCCTAGCATCATCACCCATGCCTCCAAGGAGCACTATATCTGCACCCTCTCCAAGGCATATCAGTTCTTTAGACTGTTGATGAGATGTTCAGTGTTTTTCTCCAGAATTACAGATCAAAGCCTTCAATTCTTCTGTCATCCTTATTCATTGGATCACCCAGAAAGCATTTAAAAAAGAGGAAATACACAGAATCATCTGAATGTACCAGAAAGAGCTGATTAACACTGAAAAAAAAAATCAGGAAGTACCATGGACTGCTAGGAAAACAAACAGATTCATCCTGGAAAGGGTTAAACTGGGCGGCACCTTGTAGGCAAGGATTCTGAAGCTCTGTGTGACATACTTATGAGGAGCGGTCGGTCCTTGGAGAGGGACATCATGCTTGGGAGGGTGGAGGGACAGTGAAGGAGAGGAAGGCCCTCTATGAGGTGGATTGATTCAGTGACTGGGATAATTGGTATGGGAGTGTCAAAGACAGTGTGATTGGCACAGGACAGAGCAGAGTTTGGGGCTGTTGTACATAGGGTCGCTGTGAGTCACAAGCGACTTGACGACACGTAACAACAACGACAACCATAGGAACAGGAACCGATAGTAATGAAGAAGGAAGTGGAAGCTGCTTTGAAGACATTAGCAAACTATGAGGCCCCAGGCATTGGTGAGATACCAATTGACATGTTTCAGTTAGTTAACTGATGTAGCCTTTGATACACTCACCCGTTTATGCCAGGAAATTTGGAGGGCAGCTGTCTGGCCAACAGATTGGAAGAAGTCCATATTTATTTCCATCCCCAAGAAAGGTGAAAACATATAGCGTGTATAAATTATAAAGTAGATGGCAGTTATTTGTATATTGTTATTAGTGGACAGCAAACTTCTTGCAATCCAGGCTCTGTTGCACTTAGCTTATTTCTGACATAAGGATACCCCAAAAGCCTTAATTTAGGAAATCTTGCTAGGTTGCACTAATATCAATGTTATTTATGAGATTTCATTTATAGATGTGAGACTAATATATCTGCCATTTTAAGGAGAACAAAGTGGTTTGATATTTATTTCATATTGAAGTTTTTATAAAAATGTTATGAATATCTTCTCCAACACTACAAGTCCAGCATCATCTATATGTAAAAGAATATAAATGAACAAAGAATTCATTGTTGTTGTTGTTGTTTAATGCCGTCGAGTCGTAGACGACTCATAGCGACCCTATGAACGAACAGCCTGAGCACTGTTCGTACATAGAGTTTCCGGAGGCAAGTCATTTTGGAAGTGGATGCCGCTCCTGCTTCCAAGCTCTGGTAGCTTCATAGGGAATATAAAATATCCTATAGATAGATAGTTTAACATGCATATAGTTAAGTGAATGATGGTATTTCTTAGAAATGAAAACTCTATTGACCTTTTCAATGTGGACAGTTTTTTTTTAAAAAAAGAACACATGTTCATGCTACATGATTATCTGTATTAAGGCCAATAAACCAGAAAGTCATTTGGGCTTTGCAGGTCATATAGTCTGTGAGAAATATTTGATTCTTTTGCACAAAAGCAGGCAGACTCTCCATATATATATAATCATGGCTGTGTTCCAATAGAACTTTATTTAGGGACACTAATATTTTCATTTCATATTCTTTAGGTTATGCAAATGGTTGATGTATTTGACTGGTAACCAAACATTTCACAGTTTGAAACCATTCAGAGGTGGCTCAGAAGAAAGGCTTCTTGATCTACTGCTACAATAGCCTTAAGGAGCCCAGTTCTTCTCTGACAAACATAGGGACTCTATGAATTAAAATCACCACACAACAACAACTTCTGCACTGATTTGGTTTTTCAAAGTAGCCTCAGCTCTAATCAATTTGATCCTCATGGAATAATAAATATAAAAGTAAATATAATTTATCATCCTTTAATTCAAATATCGTTAGGTAAACACTTTTTTCCATAGACGAAAGGATAAAAAAAATGTAGTAATAAATGAGTAAAAATATTTACTTAACATTTTGTCAAGTATTATGAACACAGAATTCAGGAGCTCTGGGGCACCTAGTGGGAAGGGAGGTGGATTGTTCAAATCCACCAGTGGCTCCATGAGAGAAAGATAGGCAAGCTCCTCCTGTGTGATTTACATTCTCTGAAAACTCACCAGATGTTCAGCTATCAGTTGGTCCCAACCTAACACATAACATCATCAATAACTACAAACCAGTTGTGGAGTAAAAGAAGATCACAGGTAAATGGACATGAAATTTACTAGAATTGGGTGTCTAAGTATCTTAAGAAAAAGAATAATGATAATTTCATTGCACTTTTATGTTTGTGGTATAATCTCATTTTAGTTTCTTTTAACTATGACTTGGTCACTGATATGATCTCCTTTTCTCCAGTACCTAATAGAGAGCATGGCAAATAATATTTCATAGGGATCTGTTAAATGAAAAGCCGATATCAGAAAATTTACACTATAAAGGCATTGCAAATTTCCCCCCTACAAATAGAGAATGCAGTAAAATACAAATAAAATGACAGTTCATGTTATCTTCAGAGACACAGCTGCCCAGAGGCAAATTGGTAAAATTTGTCCTAAATCTTTCTTCTCTAAACTCTTTTATCCTTCATTAATGCACCTCTTTTTAACCTATCCTCATCCATTGTACATCGACCATTCTTTAAACACTTTTTGTTTGATTGTTTTGCAAGTCCATGCCTAGAATACCATAAAAAAAGTACACTTCAATCTGTTGTGTCTCAGGAGAGTATAACAACCTGAAAACAGGAGAAATCATACGTGACAAGGAGAGAGATTTTGTGTAAATGAGAGAACTGGGGAAGTATTGGGGGCTATTTGCAGACATTTGGTTTTCTTGTGGACACACCTCAAAGAGTATAAACTGATGGTATAATGAATCCTGGAAGAATATAAGATTTCAAAGAAATTAACTTTACTGTCACATGGTAGGTGACAGAAAAGCTAACACGTTTGCTCTTGCAAATTGCTTGACCATGGAAGAAACTTAAACTTTCCTCAGTACTTTCAACACCTTACAGAGCTCTGGTGGCCTGGTCTACACGGAGCCATGCAGGTAACCCAAAGCTGCACTACTCTGGTGGTTCAAAGCTACAGGGGAGAAACTTGAACAATCTTCTCTAGTGTTTTTGTAGCTTCAGAAACTTGCTGGAGGGCCATCTCCGAGTTTGAGCCCAATGCATTACTATATTTTGAATCTGTTTCTCTTTGAATCACTCACTAGACAAAGTTTTGAGTGCATATTTTTGTATCAGCAACTTTCTAGGCACCAAATATCTATGAAAGAATAAGTGAGTAGGAAAATATCTATCCTTATGATTCATGCTTACATTTTAGTACTGGAATGAAATTCTTTTACTTTTTGGTATAATGAAATTGAAATTTCAAGTATTTTACTTCATCTCTTTGGAATACTAATGGTTATTTTAACAAATGTTATGAAGGCATATAAAACATAGTAAGGTAGGTGTCTAATGCTCCTGGGAAAAATTATTTTAGTTTATTTTTAAAGTTTTGGTAAGAAGCCATTAGATCACAAAAGAAGAATGTTCAAGAAAGATATTTTGACTATATTTTGTGGGTTTTCCATGCTCTCTCCCTAAAGATTGAAAATTGTTTAATATGCTCTATTTGGCCAAACACCTGTCAAAGTCCTATTTTTACTTGTATTTAATTAGGAGTAAGAACTAATACCCTTTTAATTAATTGCACATCTTTCTGCCTCTGTTCCTCTGATGCTTCTTGTTCCATTAAATAACCCTGAAACCGAATTGCCACAGAATTGAGAAATCTATTAGCATGAAACCGTGAGCACAATAAATACAGAGACTCACTTATGGTATCAAATGCATTCACCTGTCCTTAATTAGTTATCATTCTAACTTAATTTGAGTTGGCCATCTCGGAGCAAGAATGCAATTTGCCCAGCAAACTCCGATCAGTGTCTTCCAGTTTCACTTTTCCATGAATGAACTTTTTAGATAAAGGAATAAACAATTTTCCCTTTTCATCAGTGTTATATTTGTGGTTGTGCAGTGGTTAAAGTACTTGGCTGCTAACAGAAAAGGACGATTGTTTAAACCACCACATCTCCCAAGAAAAACATGGTTGCCTATTTTCATAAAGATTACAAGTGTAGGAATCCTGTGGGTCAGCTTGCTTTGTCCTATAAGGTCTCAACGAGTTAGAATCCACTCAAGGATCTTCTGTCCATAGGGTTGATATGAGCCACAGTTTATTCAATGACATATAATAACTGTCCTACTCTTTAATCTCTTGAAAGTGAGCATTGAACGGGGGGGGGGAGAGAGAGAGAATAGATAGATAGATAGATCTCATAGAAATCTTTCTAAGTTAAATTCCAAACACTACATTAACTCTATGAGGCTCATATTTATTTATTTTGTAAGTTATTGTGGTGTTAGCATTAAGTTGGCTTTTTTAGTCATTACCTTGCCTCTGGTCTCCAACTAGCTTAATTGTGGACAGTCTTGTAAGTCAATATGGTCTCGCAAATCAGCAACAGTTGGAGGATCAATATAAGAAAGCACTCTTCACACTGAGGAGTGTGTGAAAACACTGACTCAGGAGTGGTAGAGGGACTGTTCAAATATCCTGCTGCTTCTACTTAATCCATTGCTTACCAGTTTCTGTGGGGGGGAAAAAAAACCAAACCAAAAATCCCAACCTGC
This sequence comes from Elephantulus edwardii, assembly GCF_000299155.1. NCBI lineage: Eukaryota > Metazoa > Chordata > Mammalia > Macroscelidea > Macroscelididae > Elephantulus > Elephantulus edwardii. The sequence goes on along the minus strand of NW_006399925.1, from coordinate 92,567 downwards.
ACACTTGCAGTTATGTACATCATTCCCCTGATGGCTCTAAATCTCTTTAAAATCATCTAGCAAATCTTTTCACTAACCATAGAGGAATGAATTGGAGAACTAAGTTGCAAATAGGGCTGTTAATATCAGAGATTATGGATTTCTATAATTGGGTGAGTATTTACAGTTAATGTTGATCTGAAATATCTCATTAATAATGTGCTACCAACCTTGTTACTCTTTTTTTAATATTTAAGCATATCTTTATTCCACTTTAAGAATATTTTAATCCTGTAGCATCACTTTTTAAAATTTAAAAGAAACTTCTTATTTATACTTGTTTACTCACAAAGTTCATATACATTGTTTTCACACCAGGTATTTCCCCTTTCCTTTACCCATCCCTCCCTTCACCCATCAAATTGTGACACCTTATGATTAAGCTCTCCCCCCTGTCTATTCTTTTTATTTTATTTTATTCATTTTAATGAACATTTACAGAGAATTTGGATTTCCATTCATTCATTGTTGCACTTTTCTCCCTTCCCACCCCTCCCCCCAGTTCGCTCCTCTCTTTGAAAAGTAAAAGAAAAATTCCTTCACTGGTATACAATACCCAGCCCTGACTACACTCCACTATGCAATTTTCATGCTGGACTCTTGTGATAACCATAATAGCCTAACATATATCACTTTTATTTTTATTTTTTTATTTTTTAGAGATTAAGGAGTTTTGATGACTTGTGCAGTCTCTAGTTGGAGCTGACCCATAGCTGAACCTTCCGTGTATTTTCAGAGACAGTGCCTGGGAGGAGATTGACCGTCCTTTTCCTGTGGAGTAGTTTGTGGATTCAAACGGTGTGCCTTTGGGATTTCTTACTGCAAGCCACCAGAGCTCCTTATTAATCTTAGCAAATAGTATAATAAAAACAGCTACCACTGTATTTGCTCAATAGTTTCTAAAACTTTGTTGTTATTCTACCTTGGTTACATACATTTTTATTTTCATATTCATATTAACTCTCAAGTCTTCTCTCCTCCATTAGTATCATTGGTAAAGCTTCTTGTTAGAACATTTTCTCAATTTTTAAAGAGTTTTATAACTGATTTTAAAGCCACTTTATAATAATATCTTAGAAGAACTTCTGATGCTATTTTTTTATTTGTTTCTTTTCTTCTTTGTTTTATTAAGACCTTTCAGTGATTGCTTACCACACACACAGCTTTCAGAACAGGTTCTAATCTCTGGAACACAGTGTCCTTTCTGAAACTGAAAATTTTCAAGCTCTATTTTCTTTTACCTTATCTCAGGCATTGGAATTGCTGTATTGTTGGGGAAGAGTATTTGGACCATCACAAGAACAAACAAATTGTCTTGGAAGATGTGTAGCCAGGGTGTTGCTTAGAGGCAAGGATGGTGAGACTTCTTATATATTTTGGGCATATTAGCAAGAGGTACCAGTCCATTGCAAGGACCTCACACTTAAGAGGTTGGAGGATCAGAAAAGACAGGGAAATATGCAATGAGATAGACTGACACAGTGACTGCAATATTAGACTCAGGCACAGCAGAGATTATCATGATAGCATCAAATTGGATAAGGTCTCTATTTGTTGTATATAGACTCGTTATGTCAGAGTCAACTTAACGGTGCCTTTTAGCAAGAGACTTAATATTACTTGATGTACTTCAAAACCTCTTTTGAATTAATTTCTACAATTACTAGGGGTATTGTTGGTTTAGAGATTTCAGCTAAATTATTGTCCAACACTTCTGTGACAAAATATAGCTTAAATACATGGCTTTGAAGAATGGAAATTTCCATTCAGTTCTGGGGAATCAAGTCTAAATTCAAGATGTTTCACTTGGAAGAAGCCCTCCCTTGTCAATCTCACCTTCTAGTAGCTGCTGGAAATTTTTGTAGTACCTGGGCTTATAAATGCATTTTGGGCTTTTAAATGCATTTGTCTCCATTCTCATTTCTTATTCCTGCAGTGTGTTTGTATGTGGGTCTATGTGGTTTTCACATTTTATCAGGTACAATGTAGAAGGGATTAGGTTAAGAATACACACAGTTTTGACATGACTACCTTAATACGACAAAATAAATAGTTTTTTTTTAAATGTTGCTACTGTTTATGTACCGTTGCTGGGAAACGTCTTATAGCTGACCTACCAGCAAGTTTGCAGAGGCTGTACAATGCATAAGAAAAGATTGCCCATTTTTCTCACATGAGCAGCTGGTGGATTGAACCAAATGCCTTTGAATTCTCAGTGCAACTTATTATCACTAAGCAACTGGAGTTAAAATTTAAACATAATATTGTTAAGGGACATCATTCAATCCTTGGGGCTAGGATGATGAGGTTCACATACATTGGGCAAGCTATCAGGAAAGGATAGTCCTTGAAAAGATAAATAATGATTGGAATGGTGAAGGTTCAGAGAAGAGGAGGAAATCTTCAATAATGTGGATTAACACAGCAAATGGGCTTAAACAAAGTAGAAGTTCTAAGGATCGGACAGGATGAGGCAGGATTTAGATCTGTTGTACACAATGAGAAAAAATGAATGGTTGTCATCTGACAACAACAATTCAAGGCATACTAGCTACCTAGATTAAAATAATAATCTTTGTGGATATAGGAAGGAGTAGTGAATGCATGTATGACTCGGTGTAAAAAAGATCCCAAAACCACACACACACCAAACCACATAAAAATAAATTAAATGCATTTAGTCAGAACAAACTCATAGCTGATGTTCCAGTGACTTTTTAGTGTAGGGCATAAAATTCTCACTCCTTTGGCCTAAAGCAGTATCACTCTGAAGGTCTTTGCAAACCGTACACCTTTCCAGGGAGATTGGCTTTTCTTGCAATCACACTGTAACTCTTATCATCCTTCTGACTAGTTCTGCTTTCTTCATACTCTCTAGTTGACCTGTGGAAACTCATCAAAATAGACTGTATGTAATCTTTATTTCAATAATTTGTATCCTTGGAAGCATACCCTTGTGTCTTACTACTGCTATATTACACCGGATAATTTTGGCCTCTAAACCATTAAATGTGTTATCCATCTAGAAATTACTCTCTTCCATTTATCCATGGTTGCTTTTTGAAAGGATATTCCTGACGTGTTTCATAGCTTTGTGGGAAATAGGTCACAAGTGCTTCATACATCACTGTAATACATAAATATTGTGGATAATAATTTATTTTTGTCTGAAGGTATAAACTCCCTTAAGAAAGAGGCAATTTTCTTCTTCGTATCCTTGTGTACACTAATGTCTATAATAGAATAACTACCAAATATATTTGTCCCACTAATAATGAATTCTTTACAGCTGAAAACATCTAAGGCTTGTGGGAGGTAGAAGCCATTCTGCTCAAGATGATTGAACAGATATTTGCTGTGATTCAGCCAAAACAATTGCCCTTGAAGTAAACCTAAACATTTCAACAATACAGTTATTTAAAGGACCAAATTTTATCTTTGACTGAGTGGCAGCATAAGTTTCAGTTGTGTTATCTAGATTAGAGAAGTTGAAAGTATGTTGTTGTTGGTGCTTTTGCTATTAGGTGTGGACAAGTCAATGACTACCTATAGTGACTTTAGGAACAACAAATCTGAACTTTGTCCTATCCTGTGCCATCCTCACATTTCTTGACACATTAGAGTCTACTGTGCCAGACATTGTGTCAATCCACCTGGTTAAGGGTCTTCTTTTCTTTTGCCAACCCTCCACCTTTCTGAGCACCTTGTCTCTCGTCAATGAAAGGCATCTCCTAGCAACATGTCCAAAATATATGAAGCAAAGCTTTATCATCTTTGACTCCAGGGGGAACTCTGGCTGCAAATTTTCGAAGATATATTTGCTTATTCTTTTGGCAGTCCATGAGATGTTCAGTATTCTTTTCAATACCACAGCTCAAATATATCAATTCAAATTGGAAGGGAAGTCACAGTATCAGAAAGTCTGCCAGGCTTTATCAAAACCAATAATCCTTGGGTTTTTTGTTATTTCGAGTTTTGTCCTATTATTTTTATCCCATTATATCTTCTATGAGCCTAACTAATGACTGATAGTGTTAATACCCTCCAGTTGTGGTCTAGGGTTGTAGATTTTGTGTGATGTATTAATCCTATCATCTATTTGTTTACTTTAATAATAATTTGTTTGTGTTATATGGTTTCTTTACAATGTTTGTACACATTGTTTTACACACTGGATCTTTCCCATTTCCTTTACCCACCCTTCTCTCCCCCTATTAAATTGTATGACCCTAACCCCATCCTCATCCATCTGCTTCCAGCCACCCCTCTCTTAGATTCTCGTACACATTTTACTAGCTATCTATTTTTGCAATAATGGTCTTATACAGTATTAGTCATTGTGGGATATAGTTCACTTAGCATAATGTTCTCCAGTCCCTCCAAAGTTAGGTAGCAATTTTAAAAATCATATTCCTGTGTGCCTTGTAGTATTCCATCATATGGAAGTACCATAATTTCTCAATCCATTCAATTATGGTAGGACATTTAGTCTGTTTCTGTATTCTTGAAATGGTAGATAAAACTGCTATGAACATTGATGTACCTGTCTTCATATGTGTCTCAGTTCTCATTTTCTAGGGGTATATTGCAAGCAGTGGAATATCTGGGTCATGTTGAATTTCTATATTAAGCTTTTTGAGGAAATGTCCAACTGCCTTCCACAGAGGTAGTACCATTTTACCATCCCACCAACAGTGTATAAGAATGCCTATCTCTCCACATCCTGTCCAACATTTATTACTTTCTGTCATGTTAAACTTTTATGCATTAGAAAGCTGGACAATGACTAGGGAAGATAGAAGGAGAATTGATGCCTTCGAGATGTGGTGTTGGAGAAGAGTATTGAATGTCCTATGGACTGCTAAGAAAATGAACAGGTTCACCCTGGAGAAGGTTAAACCAGAATGCTCCTTGGAGGCAAGGATTCTGACGTTCCCCAGTGCACACCTGGTGTCAGGAAGCAGCTCCCCAGTGCGAGTGGCATCAGCAGGCAGCTCCATGGTTTGTGTCCAGCATCAGCAGGCAGTTCCCCAGCATACGCCAATAGTCATTTCTGATTTCTCTCACTCAAACTCCAACTCTCTGCTCTGCTATGGCAGTCCATCTTTGTGTTGTTTTGATTGTTATTGAGCTTGTCCATCATCTCTTTCCACAGATGTAGTCAATCTGATTTATGTGTAACCTGTGAGGGGAGATCCCTATGTGTAACCTCATAGTTTACAATCTGTATGAGATTTTTAAAACAATATGCAATGAATAAATCATTGATAAGAGTGGCATCCACTTCCTAAACAGCATGCCTCCAGAAACTCTATGAACTTTGATAAATGTTGATATTTGCAGATGAGCTTCAGGCCTTTTATTCATAGGGTCACTATGAGTCATGTTCAACTCAGAGACAATCAACAACAACATTATTCTATAGTCTTCTTTCTGTCATAAAGGCCCTACTTTCCAACTACCAGTCTTTCTTCTTTGTCCTCCAATTGTGTATTGAAGTCATCAATTATTTGTAGTGAATCTTGATATCATGTTCAATCAATTTCAGACTTCAGTTGATAAAATTCCTCAATTTCTTAATCTTTGGCTTTGATTGTTGGTGCATATTTTGGTTAATTATATTAATATCCATTGTTATGCTATGATAATGTTCTTTCACTTATAGCACGGTACTTTAAATATTAAAATATTATATTGACAATAAATGTAATGTGACATCATTCCTATTCAATTTTTCCTCCTCAGAATATGATAATGTGGTATCATTCTCAGTTGATAATATGATTGGCTGATTCAAAATTGCTAGTCAATCTATCTTAGCTCACTAATATCTAACATATCAGTCTTTATGTGTTTCATTTCATTTTACAACGTTTAGCTTTCCTGTTGTATATATATATAAAATTTCTAATTGTCTAACTCTTTACCATTGAGTGTAAATAGACTCATAGTTGACCTTACAGTAAGTTTTCAGAGGTAAATCACAACATAAGAGATTATCTTATCTTTCTCATGGAGTGAATGGCAGATTTGAATTGCCTATCTTTGGGTTTATAGCACAATTCTTTACTCCCTAGGCCATAAGACTCCTTTATATATAAACATATATTTCCTATATGTACATGTTATTGTTGTTGTTGTTAATGTGCCGTCGAGTTGCCGG
>NW_006399925.1:83281-85190 GCF_000299155.1 Elephantulus edwardii | reverse complement strand
GTGCTGTTCCAGTCGTTTTTGGATAATCTTCAGTAAAATCTTGCTTACATGTGAAATCAGTGAGATTGTTCTGTAGTTTCCACATTCTGTTGTACATATATCCATTAAAATTGTTAGATAAAAACATTTAAATAATTTACAGAAATATTGCTAGTTTTGTCATAATCTTGTGTGTGTTAAGGAGACGAATTAAGGCTTTCAGAGAACTTAAAGAATCACATAAAGAAATATAAGTACCACAAAATTAGCATATAGTTGATTTCAAGAAATATTATGGGTTGTTTTTTCCATCTTCACTCCCTTCCCTAATGAGTATTAGGTTTAATATCAACAAAACAGACCTTAGGATTCTTTTTCAGATTAATATTTGGTCTCCCTAATGTATAAAATTATTTAGTAAAACAGTAAAACTTTTAAAGTGATTAATTATCTGTCCTGGAAAGGGTGAAAAGATACTGCTCCTTAAGGCCAGGATTTTGAAGCCATCTCATATACTTTGGGCATGTTGCCAGGAGGGACCAGTTGTTAGAGAAGAACATGATGTGTGAAAGGATGGTGGGTCAATGCAGGAAAGGAAAACCCAGGATGAGATGGATTGATTCAGTAACTGGGGTAATAAGGGCAGACATGTCAGAGAAAGTGAGATTGGCTCAGTATAGAGCAGAGTGTAGAGATATTGTGCATAGTGTTCCTTTGAGTCATAGGGAACTCCATGGCACATAACAGCAACAACAATAATGGTATAGTATTTCACTCTTTCCTCAAGTGTAGAATTTGAAAATATTCTGGGACAGAATATAAATCTAATGTGTAACTTATTTTTCTCTAACATACACTACAATGGAGATACCAGAGAAGAGACATACGTGTTTCTAACACTGTGGTTAAAGATGACTTGATGATTCTAAAAAGTTCCTTTTCCTCTGGAAATATCCACATGGAACCTCAGCTGCACTGCAATCCCAATGGCTTGCAACTCAAATCCACCAGTTGCTCAGCAGGAGAAGGATAATTAATCTCCTCCACTGCCTCTGAGGGTCAGATAGGGTTTGGTTGCTGCTCAGGTGCACGTACAACCTACCACAAACTACTCTGACAAAACAACAATAAAGCTTTAGAAACTCTTACTTACAAGCTAAAATTTGACTAATAGGCCAGAAAAAATATACAACTATACCCTAGGGTCACACTAGAAACTTGGTAATTGTTTTAACAGTTATTAAATGTAAATAGCAGGTATTTTTCCCCTAGTAATTGTGTTACTCATACTCTCACAGGTTCTGAAAAATTCAGTTCAGTAGCACAAATTTCTTTATAAAGAGATGCATAAGAAACCCAGAGAGAGGAAGAGGCTTATTTATTGGTGGTAGAATTGGGATGCTGGAAGAGAACTTCTGACTTCCTGACAAGTTCTCTTTCTTCTAAAATCATGAAGATCCAATAAACTACAATCTCCAAAAAGTTTGTTTCCTGTCATTCTCATTTGCATAGGTAAAATATAGCTCTAACAACCAGCCCAAAGGATCCAGATGCTTCAGGGTGTTGCTGTCAGAATATAAAGAAATCAGCAAGTCAATTCCCATCTGTCTGATGAATGTCAATGTAGAGACAATGTTAATTTCTGGAGATAAAGTTTAAAGGACCTACTATAATTTTGGTGCAACCTATGAAGTTTCTTTTATAAGAGTTCTATATATTTGTGGGAATTCTTGTCCTATGCATTCTCAGCTGAATATAGTCGTTGTTGTTATGTGCCATCAAGTTGCTCGCGTCTCATAGAGACCCTATGTACAATAGCCCTAAACTCTGCTCTGTGCTGTGCCAATCGCACCATCTCTGATAAGCCCATGCCTATTACCCCAGTCACTGAATCAATCCGCCTTATAGAGGGCCTTCCCCTCCTGCGCTG
>NW_006399925.1:81030-82931 GCF_000299155.1 Elephantulus edwardii | reverse complement strand
ATTTTAATAAAATGCTTTATTAGAAAAGTAGAATACTATATTATAAGGCAATAATAATTCACATCTCTGATGGTTTAATGCAGCTAGTGCAAAGGTGTGTGATTTGAATCCACTAGCTGTTTCACAGGAGAAAGATAGACAACATCTTCCTGTGTGATTTACTGGATCTGAAAAACAACCGGAGGGTCAGGCACAGGTTGGTTCCAACTGAATCATACTCAACAACATCTCAACAAGACCTCATTTATCTTTACTACATAATGGCCTAGGGGTAGGAAGCTGCACTGTAAATCCAAAGGTATTCTCTGTTTTCAGTTAGGTACCATTTGACATCAGCACTGATATCTCTGGTGCCACAGAATCTTCTAATCCTGAACTTCTGGCAGTTCTTAGTCAATGTTTTGCTGTAATTAGCTTTAGATAATCTTTAGCAGTATTTTGCTTGCATGTGATTTTAATAATATTGTTCAATATTTCCATGTTCTATTGGATTACTTTTCTTGGCACTAGGGACAAACATGGACTTTTTCCAGTTAGTTGGATAAGTAGCTGTCCTCCAAATTGTCTGGTATACTGTGAATGGTCCAGGGCTTCAACTGTTAGTTGCAACATGTTAATTGGTTCTCTATTGATTGCTGGGGCATTGTTTTTCTTTCCAGTGCCTTCAGTGCAGCTTGAACTTTTCCCTTCATTAATAAGGGCACTTGTTTGCATGGTACTTCCAGAAGTTTTTCAATGTCAACTAATTATTTTTGGTACAGCAATTCTGTGTATTCTTCCAATCTTCTTTTGATGCTTCATGGATCATTCAAGATCTTGTCCATAGTATTTCCCAGTATTGCAACTCAAGGCTTGAATTTGGTTTTTATTTCTTTCAGCTAGCTAAATGACAAGTGGATTCTTTCATTTTTATTCTCCAGTTCAAGATAATTGAATTGGAGAAGGATGGGCACATTCTTTCTGCACATTCTATAATAATAGTTGACTTTGTCTTCTCGAGGTACCCTTTGATAGACTCTCTTTTGCTTCAAAATACCTTTGCTTTGTTTTAGTTTCTCTAAGATCTAATGCCATTTTTGGAGTCTCTTCCAGTATCCATATGTTTTCGTTTGTTTTTTTTTTTCTCTCTGTCTTTGTAATGACTTTCTGATCTCTTCATTGATGATATCCTTTGTATCAACTTGTAACAGTCCAGTCTTTGGCCTCTGTTGTTCAATACTTCATACCTGTTCTTGAGATGATTCTTAAATTCAAATGAGTTAGATTCAAGGTAATATCTATTTTTTTTTCTCTTGGCTGTCCATGGAATGTTCAGTGCTCTTCTCCAACATCACAGCTCAAAGGCATCAATTTTTTTCCTGTCATACTTGTTCATTATTCAGATCTCAGATGCATAACTAATAAGACTATGGTCTGAATCAGACACAACTTAGTCCTAAAAATGACATTAATACTCTTCAATAATTTGGAAAGGTTCCTAACTGCATATTTTACCCAGTGCAAAGCATTTCCTTATTTCCTGACTGCTTGTATCAGGGTGTTAATTGTGGATCCAAGAAAGCTGAAACTGTTGAGAGTTTCAATTCTCCATTCATCATGACATTGCTTATCAATTCAATGGTAAGAATCTTGGTTTTCCTGACATTGAGATGCAACCCATATCAAAGATCTTCTACAACAAGGGTTTCAAGCCCGCCTCACTTTCAGCAAACAAGGTTGTGTCACTTGTATAACACAGGTTATTGATGAGTCTTCCTCCAATACTGATGCCATACTCCTCATTATTGAGTCCAGCTTCTCAGATAATTTGCTCAGCATATAGATTGAACAGATATGGAGAAAGAATACAACCCTGACACACTTCCTTCCCAATTCCAAACTATGCAGTAATTCCCTGCTCC
>NW_006399925.1:51775-79975 GCF_000299155.1 Elephantulus edwardii | reverse complement strand
AACAACAACAACAACAACAACATCCTCCCCATTTCTTTCAACTACTCATCCATCAAATTGTGCAAACCTATGATTAACACCTCTTCTGCTGCCCATCTTCACTCTTAGGCTTCCAACCTTCTGCACTCTTGGATTCTCATCCTCATTCTACAATAATGGTTTTATACCGCATTTGTCCTTGTGGGACTGAGTTAGTCAGAATAATGCTCTTAAATCCCTCCAAAATTAGGTAATAATTTACAAAATTATTGCTCCTGTGTGCTGTATAGTATTCCATTGTATGAATATACCACAACTTCCCGATCCATTCATTTGTGGTTGGACATTTAGGCTATTTCCAAGTTCTTGTGATGGTGAATAATGCTGCTTTGAGCACTGGTGTACCAATCTCCATTTGTGCCTCAGTTCTCACTTTCTTGGGGTATATTCCAAACAATGGAATAACTGGGTCATATGGAATTTCTATATTTAGCTTTTTGAGGAAGTGCCAAATTGCAGTCCAGTGTGTTTATAAAATTTTACAATCCCACCAAGAATGTATAAGAGTTCCTATCTCATCACTTTTTTTCCCAACATTTGTTACTTGCTCTCTTGTTAAACTTTGTCACTGCTACTGGAGTGAGATGGTATCTCATTATGGTTTTGATATGCATCTTTCTTAATGCCAGTGATTTGGAGTATTTCCTCATGTATCTGTTGGTCATTTAAATATCTTCCTCTATAAAAATTCTTTCCATGTGTTTTGCCTATTTTGTAATTGGATTACTAGCCTTTTTCTTGTGCAGGCCCAGGAGAATTCTATAAACTTTTGTTAATGAGATTCTTGTCTGAGACCTCCATTTTCTTTTGAAGCATTCTGGGTCATTTAACATATAGCCCATAGCATTTTCAATATTGTGCCAAAAGACTTAAATTTATTTTTTAATTCTTTCAGCTTACAAAATGCAGAATGAATTTTCCCCTTTAATTCTCCAATATCAGCTCTCTGCTCATTCCATTATAGTACTATGCTTTGTTTTCCTGGGCTGCCTTTTGAACTCATCTGTTCAGCTCTTTTACTTCAACGTGTTTTCCTTTAGGTTTCCTTCTTGATGTTCCAGTGCAATTTTTAAAGTCTCTTCTGCATCCATTTTGATTGTTTCTTTCTCTTCTGTTTTTGTAATGACTATTTGTTTTCTTTATGGATAATATCCTTGATATAACTCATCTGGTCTTCTATCATTGGTGTCCAATGCCTCAAACCTATTCTTAAGATAATTATGAAATTCTGATGGAATTGGTTCAAGATCATATCTTGGTTCCTGTGGACTTATTTTAATTTTCTTCAGCCTCAATTTGACCTTGCATATGAATAATTGATGATCTGACCCACAGTCTGTCCCCAGCCTAGTTTTGACTGCAAATATTAAAGCTTCTCCAACACTTTTTTCCTACAAATGTAGTCAATCTGATTTGTATGTAGCCAATCAGGTGAAATCCACATGTAAAGTCTTTAGTGTCTTTTAGAAAACGTATTTGCAATTAATAAGTCATTGTAAACATAAAATGTATTAATTTTATTTCCAGCTTCATTTCCATCACCTAGTCCATATTATCCAACTACTGCTCCTTCTTCACTGTTTCCTACATTTGTATTCCAGTCACCAATTATCATTAACGCATCTTGATTGCATGTTTGACTAATTTCAGACTGTAAAATTTGGTAAAAATTCTCAATTTCTTTTTCCTTGGCTCTAGATGTAGAAGCATATATTTGAATAATAGTTGTATTAATGGGTCTTCCTTGTAAGTATATGAATATTATCCTATCACTCACAGCACTGTATTTCAGGATATAACTTGAAGTCAACTTTTTTATAATGAATGAAACACCATTCCCCCATCTGTTTTTCATTCCCTGCATAGTATACCTTATGTTTTTATATGAATCATAATCATTTTTTTCTATGTACATATTTATGTATCTATCATCTATCTATCTATCTATCTATCTATCTATCTATCTATCATCTTGTGTACCATCATGTCAGATCCAAGCCATAGCTGACCCTTTTGGTAGGTTTTCAGAGGCAGTTAATCACATAAGAGGAGATTGCTCATCGTTCTCCTGCAAAGCAGCTGGTCACCTCGAACCATGTGCCCTTGGGATCGCAGAGCACCTTCTTGCCAGTGTTGTATTGTTGTTAAGTGCCATAGAGTCATAGACAACTTATAGTGACCCTATGAACAAAAGACCTGAACACTTTCATAGCTTTAATTGATTCTCCACATTCATAGGGTTTCCAGAGGCAAGCTATTTCAGAAGTGAATGCCACTCCTGCTTCCAAGCTTGTTTTAATGAGGGAGCTCCACCAAACACTGTTCACCTTGGGTACCCATTATTGCATTTGACACATCAGTGTCACAGTGTTCAGAATCCCAGCAACCACAAGTTACCTTTGCACCGAAAATGGACAGAGCAGTGCTGTACCACTTAGAAAAATGGTTGACCCAAATCGATTAAAATCATGCCTGAAAGCCTCAGATTAAAATCACCCATCTTTGGTTTGGTAGCATAACTTTCTATCCACTAGACCAACAGAGCTCTCTCTATGTTCTTGTTGTTAAGTACTGTCGAGTCATAGAGGACTCATACTGACCCTATGAATAAAAGATCTGAACATTTGTATCTCTTGCCATTAGGCCACCATATTTATAAAAGGTAGGGGTGTGTGTGTGTGTGTGTGTGTGTGTGTGTGTGTGTGTCTTTGATTATGGTGCTGGAGAAGAATACTGGACATACAATAGACTACTGCAAGAATGAGTCAGTCCTGGAGAGGGTGCAATATGTTTGCTTATTGGAAGCAAAGATCTGAAACTCTGTCTCATACACTTTGGGCATCTTGCCAGGAGTGAGCAATTCTTGGAGAAAGACATCATGCTTGGAATGGTAGAAGATTAATGCAAGAAACGAAGACTCTGGATGAAATGATTGACGGGCAAATGGGGTCAAGTGTGTTGAACATATTAAAGTTTGCTCAGAATAGGACAAGGTCAAAGCTATTGTTCACAAGGTCATTATTAATCATATATTTATATCTCTATCTATCTCTATCTCCATCTATCTATCTATCTATCTATCTATCTATCTATCTATCTATCTCTCTATCGAGAGAAGAGAGAGAGAGAGCGCTCTCCATACAGTTTGGTGGCCTGGTGATAAAAAGTTACAGTGCCTTCCCAAAGGCATTCAGTTGGTACCAGCTACACGTTGGATGATGGGCAGTCTTCTCCCTTGCCACCATTTACTGTCTCTGAAAACCCATTGGAGGGTCAGCTGTGAGTCAATTCTGACTCAATGGCACACAATAAGAACAATTATATATATATATATATATATAATGTTAACATTATGTTATACATATTGACTTTAATATTATTATACAATAATCACATATAATAATATATAATATATATTCATGTGCATGTTGTTGTTATTGTTGTTGTTGTATACCATCAAGTCAAAACTGACCCATAGCTGACCCTCCAGCAGGTTTTCAGAGGCAGTTAATCACACAGGAGGAGATTGTTCATCCTCCTTCTGTGGAGCAGCTGGTGGCCTCGAATCATGTTCCTTCAGGATTGCAGTGCAGCTTCTTGCCACTAGGCCACCGAGGCTCCCTTTTATGTGTAAATCTAGAGCTATATCTCCGTTTATTTATATATGGCTAAAATTGAGAAGAACGGTGATCCCAGAACACTAATTGTATGAAATCTGTACCAAGAGAAAAAAGATGCTGTGTAAACAGAGCAAAAGAATATGGTTTAAAATTAAGAAAGGTATGCATCAGTGTTATAACCTTTTCCCCTAACTATTCAATTCCTGTGCTGAGCAAATTCTTTGATAACATGGACTCTCGGAAGAAGGATGTGACGTCAGGATGAGAACCAAACTCATCAACAATCTGAGTTATGCAGATGACACAATCTTGTTATCTTCCTGAAGAGGCCTTGAAATGCTTGCTGCAAATCAAAGGCATGTGAAGATCATCTGCCTTCATATTGGATAAAATAAAAATTCAAGAAAACAAAAATTCTTGCCACAGGGGCAATAGGAAACATCATGATTGATGGAGTAAAGATTAAAATTGTCAATAACTTCACCTAACTTAGATCCACAGTCAACAACTTTGGTACCAGCAATCTCCTGTTACCTGGATATCAGGAGATATATGCACTAGGAGAATATGCAGTCAGGGACATCTACAAATTACTGAGGAGTAATGATATCAGTTTGAAGAGTAGGGTGCATTTGATTCAGACCATGGTCTTTTCAGTGACTTACTATGCATCTGAGAGCTATATATTGAATAAGGATGAAAAAAAAATACTGAGACTTGTGAGTTCTGGTGTTGGAGAAGAGTAATATTTTTATCCCATGAACTGCCAAAAGAGCAAACAGGTATATCTTGGTGAAAGTTCAGGCAAAGTGCCAGTTGGAGGTGATGATAATGAAGCTTTGTCTCTCATTCTTTGGGAATGTTGCTATGAGAGGTAATATCTTAGAGAACAATATCATGCTTGGAAAGGTGGAGGGTCAGTAAAGAAAAGGAAGAACCTCAATCAGACGGATTGACACAGGGCTTCAGCAATGGGGTTGTGTGTCAGAGAATCTGAATATGGTACAGGACTGAAATGGTTTCAGATCTGTTTTCACAGGGTCATTACAAGTAGTCCTAGGACTGATGGTACCTAACAAAAATAACATATATACATGTGGGTTTGAACTATATGCTTTGGGGATTACACTGCAACTTCTCACCACTGTTGCTATGCGCCATCGAGTCACCTGTGACTCATAACGACTCTATGTACAACAGCTCTGAAGCCTGCTCTGTCTTCAGCCAGTCTCACTGACTCCAACACACCTACCCCCGTTATCCCAATTACTGTATTCTGCTTATTACTGTTCTTCCTTCTTTGTGTTTCCAAATTGAGAGTCCAGCCTCAGGTACCATATCTGTTAGCATACTCTGTGCTTTAATGTACCAGAATACATATACATATACATATACATATACATATACATATACAAATACATATACATATACACTTGCATGCATACATATTATATATATTAGCTTGGTAGCACACTATTAAGGAATTAAACTGCTAACCCAAAAGTCTGTGGTTCAAATCCACCAGCTGCTCCATGTGAGAAAGATGAACAATCTCCTTGCATGTGATTTAGAGTCTCTGAAAGCGAAACTGAAGGATCAGTATGGGCTGGTTCTTAGTTGATCGTATACAAAATCAACAGATATATATGCACATATAAGCTGGCAACTCAAAGGCACATGATTTGAATCTACCAACAGCTTTATGGGGAAAAGATGGACAGTTTCCTCCTGTTACATTTATGTCCTCTGAAAATCTGCTGGAGGGCCAGCTAGCTATTGGTTCTGACTCTACAGCACCTAACAATTAAAAAAAAAATCACTGGAGGTTCAAATATGATTTGATTCTGACTTTAGAGCAAAGAGATACATATAACTAAAAGTTTAAACTTATTTCCACCATTGATTCCTAATCTACGCATGGTTGACCTATTAGTGGGTTTCAGAGAAAAGTAAGGCTACAAATAACACAAGAGAGGATTGTCCATCTTTCTTTTATGAGGCTGCTAGTGGGTTGGAAGCAACAGAGAGGGGCAACAATTGAAGTAACAACACACCTCCCTAGAGATGATGTCAACAAAGTATCCCCCTGCCCCCAATCTCTGTGTGTGTGTGTGTGTGTGTGTGTGTGTGTGTATGTAGCTCTGACAGCCTAATGGTGAGAAACTATACTGCAATCCCAAAGATACATGGTTTGAGTCCAGTAGCTGCTCTGGCAGAGAAAGATGGGCAGTCTCCTCTCATACAATTAGTTGCCTTTGAAAATCTGCTGGACAGTCAGCTATGGGTCAGTTTTGACTCGAAAGCACACATCAACAACAACAAATGCATGTATATAATTTGACATTTTAATATCATTATTTTTAAAAATTAAAAATAATGGTAATGAGAATTAGATTTCTGGGAAATCTACAATACATTAAGGCTTTCTAAATAGTTTAAACTGTTTAACATTTCTTTACAAGCTGAAAGCTTAATAGTTTGATCCTATCTCACAGGTATCTCAGAAGATGGTCCTAGCAATGTTGTTCTGAAAATCACAGCCAGGAATACTCTGTGGAGTTATCTGCTTTGCATTTTAGAGTGGCTAGGAGTCTAAATTAACTTGCTTACAACTGATTTGAATTATAATAAATTATTTGTCATTATTTGCTTGAGGCTATAATTGCTTTAACAAAGCAATTTATAGGCATATATATGTACTATTTCCCCTTCAACCTTAACCATTCTCATCTATAGGAATATTTGAATGCTTATCTATTAGACAGTAGAATGGCAGGCAAAGACTGACAAGTAAAATCTTTATTGACCACTCCATCCAGTTACCAGTTAGACATTAAATTGCCTGCAGAGTGAAAACAGCTAATAATTGTGGAACTGAGTAAACATTAGTGGCTTCTCTGTAAAACACTCATGATTATAAACATGACAGTGGCAATTATGTAATGTTGGTCACTTTTAATTAGTCTTGTTTATTTGAAATAAACCCTTAAATAGTTTAACTAAGGCAACTCCTGGCCAGCAATGGAGTATGTGGTTTTTCAATAGCTATTTGCTAAATTAGGGTAGTTTCTTCATTTCCTCTAGATAACACTAGTCATTAAGACTAAGGGTAGGCCCCTTCTAATTTCATTTTGCATAGCATTGTTCTGACTTACATTAGACCATTTAAATATGGTATGTTAATTATCATCTGGTGTTCAAAATCAAAAGGACAAAAAACGAACAAAAAGGGAAGTTAGTTTAGGAAATAAAATTAATAAATTTAAATCCGCACAGTAATTAAATTTTAAAAGACAAAGCATGCATATGAAATGAATTAAAATTAATGCATTTCAAAATGTCTTATAGATGACAAAACATCGCCGGTCCCTTTAGGTGGCTTGTTGTTGTTAGGTGCCATGGAGTCAAATATGATTCATATTGACAAGATCATATACAACAGATTGGAACCCTGTCATATCCTGGGCTGTTCTCACAACTCCTAATATACTCACATTCCTTGCTCCAGTCTCTGCATCAATCCACCTGGTTGAGGGCCATCCTCTCTTTCCATTGGTGGCATTATTGTTGTTGTTAAGTGCCATTGAGTTGTAAATGACTCATAGCGACCCTATGAACAAAAGATGTGCACACGTGTATAACTTTGGTGGCATTTTGTTGTTGTTATGTGCTGTTGAGTCACCTGTGACTCATATGTGACCCTATGTTCAACAGCCCTAAACCCTGCTCTATCCTGTGCCTATCTCACTGTTTCCAACACATCTATCCCCATTATGCCAGTCACTGAATCAATCCACCTCACAGAGGGTCTTCCCCTCCTGCGCTGTCCCTCCATCCCCCAAGCATGATGTCCCTCTCCAAGGACTGGTCCCTCCTTGCAACATGTCCAAAGTATGTCAGACGAAGCCTCAGAATCCTTGCCTCCAAGGAGCAGCCTGGTTTAACCCTTTCTAGGATGAACCTGTTTGTTTTCTTAGCAGTCCATGGTATAGTCAATACCCTTTTCCAACACCACAGCTCAAAGACATCAATTCTCCTTTCATTCCTAGTCATTGTCCAACTCTCTGATGCATAGCAAGTGATTGCAAAGACCATGGCTTGCATCAGGCACACCTTAGTCTCCAGAGTGACATCATTACTCTTTGGTACTTTAAGAGGTCCCTAACAGCAGACTATCCTACCACAATATGTCTTTTAATTTCTTGGCTGCTGATGCCAAGAGTGTTGACTGTAGAGCCTAGCAAACTAAAGCTGTTAAAAGTCTCAGTCTCTTCACCATCAATCATGATAGTGCCAAGAGACGTATAATGCATGATCAAATTTCCTATGTGTAAACCACATGAATTTTATTGATAATAAAGGTGGAGAACTATTTGTTACTCAAAAGCAGAAATTTTAATAGCAGCCAAAGGGTTTTTTTAATTCATGTAAACAAGATACTAACTTTGCTTTCTGTTGACTAATACAAATAACTAAAGTTATATCAACTCCTCAAGTATTTGAAGTAATTTAAGGACAGAATTGCTGAGAATTCATCAATGTTATGAAACATTTAGTCATTAATTAATTCATCTATAAGCATTTTCTGAGCATCTTCTATGCACATGTTGTGCTGGGAGAGAAGGGGGACACAATAGTGTCCCAAAAGCTCTGCACAAAAGGGTTTCCACACTAAGCAGAGATTCCCTCATATTCCTGTGTGCTACTTTTTTGTTTTTCTCTCTTTTCTCTTACAAGCAATAGATTAAGACAATTGTTCATTGTTCTTAAGCAACACAAAATATACTAAAATTTTCAGTCCCTTTAGTAGTTAAAGTAATTGAAACAGCTAGGTGCTATTACTCGATATGCATGTGAAAGTTAGACATTGAATAAGGAAGACGGAAGAAGAATAGGTGTTTTTGAATTGTGGTGCTGGAGAAAAATATTGACTATACCATGGACTGCCAGAACAAACAAACAAACCTGTTTTGGAGGAAATGCAGCCAGAGCACTTCTTAAAAGGAAGAATGGTAAGACTTGGCTCCCATACTTTGGGCATGTTATCAGGAGAGACTCGTCTCTAAAGAAGGACAGCATGCCTAGAAACGTAGAGAGTCAGAAAGAGAAAGAGGACGGCCCTCAACTGGACGAACTGACTACAAAAATAGGCTTAGGTATAGTAGAGATTGTGAGGATGACACAGGATTCAACAAGCTTTGATTCAGTTGTACATAGGGTCACTATGAGCTGGAAGCTATGCATTAGTTCCTAACAATAGCATTACAAATTAATTCCATAACTAAATAGTTTAACTCAATAAAATGTTAAATAGTTACCAAAATTTCTGTAAATCATAAGCTCTCTTATGTCTCGTTCAGCATCTGCAACAGGTAGAATTAAATGCCTCTCTGGTAGGAAGAAAAAAGCCTAGAAGTACAAGATGTTCCTAAAAGCTAGGCCTAGAACTGCTAAGCCTCACTTGCCTTACATTCTACTGCCTAGAATTCAATCACATTGCTACATTTATTTCTTTTTTCAAATAGCTCCAGAATTGTTTAGGCCTTCCAATTCTGTTAATTTCTGAGTTAGATATCCTTTACCTCTAAAGGAATTATCTTCTCTAATTTCAAAAGTTCTGTATATATTTCAATGCTTTCATTCTCTAGAGCATGTTTTAATTGTTTATTTTTTGTATACTATCAAAGTAAATATTCAGATAAATTATTATTTTTGTAGAAAATTGAAATTTTATGAAGCAAAGAGCTTCTAACCACTTGAGTTTCACTGAGCATTTTAATATTCAAACATCTTGATTTGAAGAAGCAACCTTTCAATCTGTTTCCATGGTTTGACAATTACACTGTAACAAAGCAAAGCAAAACAAAATAAATAATCCCTGAATCTTAATATTCTGCTTCAACATCTTCCAACTGTTTCACTCATCGCAGATGGTCAAGATTTTCAGCACCAAAAAGTGAAAAATCTGGACTCCTTTATCACATCATACAAGGCATCCAAATTTCAAAGTTAATAACACAAGTCTGCACTATGTGGTAATGGAAACTGGGCCTCTTCATTGTCTTCTTTGACTTAAAAAATTAGATTATTCTTAATTGAAATTTTCCATTTTAACTAAGTGTATTCAGAATTAACGCAATAATAACAATGATTTTAAATCATTAACTATATATCCTGTTGAGTGTCTTCAAGTAGTTTTCAGGTTACAGAGTGGGAAGTCTGGTGGCATGATCCATAGGGAGTTTGTGTTGCTCAATCATAGGTCATGGCTCTGTAGTGATTCAAATCCATGAACTGAGAATCCAAGAGAGAAAGCTAGATAATCTGCACCTGTGTAATTTTTTATTCTCAGAAATCCAATGGAGGATCAGCTATGAGCTTGTACAGACTCATCGGCAATATCAAAGACAACAAATGTAAGACCTTTCCGTTCAACCAGCTGATGACTTTGACCATTGTGAAACCAGAGATATTTTACATAAACAGTTTTCCAGATTCATCCTTACCTTCTGATTAAGTTTTAGTTTTACTTTATTATTTTGTGTTTTAATGCTAAACACTTCAATTCAGTAACATTTTGTGTTCAGGCACATGATATTCTCCATAATCTGGCGTAGTTTTGTAATAACTTTACCAGTATCAGTTATGAAGTTAATTCCAACTGATAGTGTCAGATTAGAAGTGTGCTCCATAAGGTACTGAAATATTGATTTTTCTAGAAATATAACTTTAAAGCCTTTCTATCAGGATCTTCTGTATGAGACTTGAACTTTTGGGAGAACAATTAAGGACTGTTTATATTGCCCAGAGACTCTTCACTCAATTTAATTAATACACCATCTCACTATTTTATGATCATCTAGCTACTGCTTGAACTCTTACAATAATGAGGACTTGACTTTCATGAGGGGTAACCCCATTTCTTTTATGACATCTGTACTTTGATGTGTTCTTCTTTATACTAAGATGACTTTTTAATTTCTTTAATTCTCTCTACACCAAAAATCCAAACCCATCGCCATTTTATCAATTCTGATACATAACCACCTTTCATATTTTTTTAAGGCTGCAAATCTTAGACAGAAATTATCCTCCTGCAGAGCTTCTGGTGGACTCAAACTACTGATACAAAGCTTAGCAGTACAACACACTATGCTACCCATTCACATTTGTTGCTTTTGTTTTTATTTCACACTATTTTTAGCTAGCGTTTTTAATTCTATTACTTACTTAGAAGAAATCTCTCTAATTTCAGCTTTTAAATATATCCTGTTACATCAGTATTATCCCTTTAAAGATATCATGCTTGAAATTTGTACCACTTTTCCCATTTTATACTGAAATATTGCCCTATTCCTTTTTTAAGATCTGATACGTATTATAGATAAGAGATTATATTTCCTAGAATCCCTTCTCTATATGGTTTTTGAGTGAGAATTTGCCAATTAAAGGCAAGTATTTCTGTATTTGGAAAACAAAGGAAAGAGCTCACTAATCTATGGAGAAAAATTAAGGATGTTATTAGACAGAGACAAGATGTACAAAGAAACTTTAAGACAGCCTTTGAGAGGTAGGAACTACCATAGACTGAGTTACTGAAACAAGTTTCCCAGATGTTCTGGAGGTTTTGGCAAGCTTCTGAATGAGCCCCTGAGAAGCAAATATTCTGATGCTGAGGCTAGATCTCTCTCTCTCTCTCTCTCTTTTTTTACTTCTGCATTAAATCTGAAAAACTTACTTCAAAAATCCTGACCAAATATTTTTTTTACCAAATCTTGATTAATGTATAAAGCAAAATTACATAATGATTTAGAGAAAGTTTGCTGATGCTCAAAAGAAAAGACTTCCTTACCAACAACACACTTAAAAGTCTGAATTTCTGTATTATAAATTGGAAGTAAAATAATGCTCAGCTTTTTGTAGGAATTAAATGAGTGAGTGAATGAAGTTACACTGTAGATTCTATAAAATAAAAGGGGAATAATCTAAGGAGAAAATTAACCTTTGCAAGAGTTGATAATTTACAACATATTAAATAAAGTGGCCTTTTACCTAGTTCCTTTTTATCTAGAGTAGATGCTTTTGAGGTTGTTCACACTTTTATTTCAGATCCTTTCCTCTGTATTGTCAGATCCCTTGAGAAATAGACACAGTCTTCAACTGAGCATGAGCTCCCATGGACTGTCCTTTAATATAACTTTGTGAACCTGAAAAGGCAGTAGGATCTGATTACAGCAAGACCCAGAAAGAAACTTTTCTATCTGTTTGTTTAATGTAAAATGAGATTTCCTGCATTTCAAATCATGTAACTTTGGTTTATACAGCTGAGAATTCTTAATACCTTATGAGACTGGTATGGGTTTTGGATACATGTTGCAGAATATTAAAGAAAATTAGTTTAGTTACCCTGAGAAGACTCTATTCTATTCTCCAAAAGTATTGCTTTTCACAAATTCAGTCACTGAAGCATGGGTGGCCCTTACTTAATTGAGAAAATAACTGTTGACTCTGGAAAAGAGAGAGGACATAGGAAATCTCTAATTTCTAACCTCCAAGTCCCAAATTTCTTACAGTACTTTTTAAGTTTCCCATTCTGGGAAACTTAAAACATTCTCCTCCCTTTTGTTTATTTACCTTTGGGTTTCACGTGCATACAACTAAGAGATTTCTTTATAAATGTTCCTTACAGTTGGTTAAATTAAATGATATGACAGTAAGTTTTTATTAAAGAACTTATATTTTCAATCAGTCTTTAAAATGGAAAGTCAGTAGCAGTAATAATTACTATGACAAAACAGGTAAAACATAAATTTGAATGACCAGAGTGGCACCACTTTTGGGTTGGCAACAAAATTCCTTACAGACTACCTCACCAGAGCTCCCTATTTGTGTGTGTGTGTGTGTGTGTGTGTGTGTGTGTGTGTGTGTGTGTAGATAAATCATTCGACTGATAGCTAGATAGATAGGTAAAAATGATCTCTGGTGACATACTGGATAAGAGTTGCATAGCCAACCCAAAAAAAGCAATAAAACCCATGAGTTGCTCCACAGATGAAAGATGGTTTTCTCTACCATGTGATTTACAGCTTCTGAAAAGTGGCGAGTCAGCTGTGAATCTATTTAGGCTTGATGGTAGCCTAGTGGTAAGGAGTTGTACTGCCAACCCAGAGGCACATGGTTTGAACCTACAAGTTGCTACATAAGAGAGAGATGAACAATCACCTTCTGTGTGATTTGCTGCTTCTGAAAACTTGCTAGAGGGTCAGCTATGGGTAATAAAACATACAAGATTTTTATGTCTTTCTTTACTGAGATCATTGAATTATACCTCATATCACAAGTCATATACCACTATAAACAAAATAGCAGTGAATTTGCACTTCTTGCTTCTTGAAATCAAACTGATTAATAACTAGGTTGTTTTTACTTTTAACAACTACACTAATAACTTGGATTTCCAAATTTGTGAATTTTCTATTCATTATCTTTGGGGTTTCTCTATTGTTTTTAACTTGCTTATTTGTCTCATATTTCAAACATTAATCTTCAAACTCTAGTTGTTGTTGTTATGTGCCATTGAATCGCTTACAACTGACAGTGACACTATGTACAACAGCCCTGAACTCTGCTCTGTTCTGTGCCAATAGCACTGTCTCTGACACACCCATTCCCATTATCCCAGTCACTGAATCAATCTTCCTCATTGAGGGCCTTCCTCTCGTGTGCTGTCCCTCCACCCTCCCAAGCATGATGTCCCTCCCCAAGGACCGGTCCCTTCTCACTACATTTCCAAAGTATGTTAGATGGAGCCTCAGAATCCTTGCCTCCAAGGAGCCACCCGGTTTAACCCTTTCCAGGACAAATCTGTTTGTTTTCCTAGCAGTCCATGGTACCCTCAGTAACCTTTTCCAGCACCACAGCTCAAAGGCATCACTTCTCCTTCTATCCTCCTTAGTCATTGTCCAACTCTGACACATAACAAGTGATTGCAAAGACGATTGCCTGTATCAGACGCACCTTAGTTTCCAGAGTGACACCATTGCTCTTCAGTAACCTGGACAGGTCCCTAAGAGTGAATTTTCCCATCACAATAGGTTTTTTGATTTCTTGGCTACTGTTTACTGTGGGACCAAGCAGACTAAAGTTGTTAACAATCTCAGTCTCTTCATCATCCATCCTAGTGCTGCCAAGTGGTCCAGTGGTGAGAATCTTTGTATTCGTGACATTGAGCCTCAATCTATATTGAAGCCTGCAGTCCTTGACCCTCTGCAGCAACCGCTTCAGATTCTCCTCAGTTTCAGCAAGCAGAGTTGTGTCATCTGCATAACGCAGATTGTTGATAGATCTTCCACCCATCCTGATGCCACATTTCTCCTCATAGAGCCCAGCCTCCCGGATAATCTGTTCTGCATATAGGTTGAAAAGGTATGGAGATAGGACACATTCCTGGCATATACTTTTCTCAATTTTGGACCATGTAGTGTTTCCTTGCTCTGTTCTGATGATTGCCTCTTGATCCAAGTCTAAGTTTTGCATTAGAACGACCAAGTGTTCTTGGATTCCCATTCTTCTCAGAGTCAGCCACAGTTTGTTATGATCTACACAATCAAACACCTTTTCATAATCAATGAAAAACAGATAGACATTCCTCTGGTATTCCCTGCTTTCAGCCAAGATCCATCTAACATCAGCTACAATATCTCTAGTACCATGACCCTTTCTAAGCCCAGCCTGGACTTCTGGCAGTTCTCTGCTGATGTGCTGTTCCAGTCGTTTTTGGATAATCTTCAGAAGAATCTTGCTTGCATGTAAAATCAATGATATTGGTCTATAGTTTCTACATTCTGTGGGGTCAGCCTTCTTTGGAATGGGAATAAATATAGATCTCTTCCAGTCTGAGAGCCCAGTGACTGTTCTCCAGATTTCTTGGTACAACTTGGTGAGAACGTCCAGGACAGGATCTGTTAGCTGAAATACGTCAATTGGAATACCATCTATTCCTGGGGTCTTTTTCTTTGTTATTTCCTTCAAAGCAGCTTGAATTTCTTCCTTCATAACCATAGACTCTTGCTCATATGTTATATTACTAAATTCTTCTGTGTCTGCCAATTCCTTTTGATACAGTGACTCAGTATATTCTTTCCATATTCTTTTAATACCTCCTGGATCATTTAATATTATGCCTAAATCATCCTTGATTATAGCAACTAGAGGTTTGAATTTGTTCTTCATTTTCTTGAGCTTAAGAATTGCTGAACGAGTTTGGCCCTTTTGATTTTCCAACTCCAGCTCCTTGCACATTTCATTGTAATATTTTGCTTTGTCATTCTGTGCTGCCTTTTGGAATCTTCTGTTTAGATCTTTATATCTTGAATTCTTCCTTGTGCTTTGACTTCTCTGCATTCCAGTGCAATCTTCAGAGTTTCTTCTGACATCCATTTTGGTCTTTTTTTTTTTCTCTTCTGTCTTTGTAGTGACTGTTTGCACTCTTCCCAGATGATACATCTGACATCTTTTCCACAACTCATTAGGTTTTCACTCATTAGTGTTCAAGGCCTCAAACCTGTTTCTGAGATGGTTCTGAAATTCAAGTGGGATGAACTCAAAGTCGTATTTTGGTTCCTGTGGATTCGATTTAATTTTCCGCAGCTTCTGCTTAACTTGCATATAAGTAGTTGGTGGTCTCTTCCATAATCAGTTCTTGGCCTAGTTTTTACAGCTGATATTTAGCTTCTCCAGCAGTTCTTTCAGCAGATGTAATCTATCTGATTCCTATATATACCACCAGGTAAAATCTATGTGTATAACTTGTGTTTATGTTTCTTATACAATGTATTTGCAATTAATAAGTCATTGATTGTGCAAAATTCAATCATTCTATCTCCAGCTTCATTTCTGTCACCAAGTAAGTCCATGTTTTCAGATTACTGATTCTTCTTCTCTATTCCCAACTTTTGCATTGCAGTCACCCATTATTATTAATGCATCCTGGTTGCATGTTTGATGAATCTTTGACTGTAAAAGTTGGTAGAAATCACCTATTTCTTCTTCTTTGGCTCTGGTTGTTGGTGCATATATCTGAATGATAGTGGTATTCACTGGACATCCTTGTAAGCATATGGATTTTATCCTGTCACTCACAATGTTGTACTTCAGGATGTATCTAGTAATTACTTTTTAACTATGAAAGCAACTCAATTTTTTCTCGCCTTTTCGACTCCAGTGTAATATATGATCATCCGACTCAAAATGCCCCATGCTGGTCCATCTCATCTCTCCAATGCCTAGTGTGTCAATATTTATGCATTCTATTTCTTTATTAACAATATCTAATTTCCCTACACTCATGGTTCTCACATTCCATGTTCTAATCACTAGTGCCTGCTTACAACTGTTCCTCTTCCTTTGTATTTCTTACTTGAAAGTTCTACCTCAGGTGCTCTCTCGGTTAGTCTACATGTGTTATGCTGTACATAGGGTTTTCAGAGGCCTGCTATTTTGGAAGTGGATGGCCAATCCTTCTTCCTAGTGTGTCTTAATCTGAATGTTCAGATTTAGAGGAGTATCTGACAGACAAGCATTTGATAGAGCAGTGAAAGATAAATTCCTCATTGTGGAGTTAACCATTAGTTACAGTGATGTCCCTGCCCATGTCCCACTGTCTTGACCCACTTATTTCCCAGCTCCACCCTCCACCAAGATACCCCTCCATTTCTACCGAATCTCTTCAACATTTATCTTCCATTATTCAACCCTTGATCTGACAGTTAGTATATAAAGCTTTCTTTCTTCTGTGATTCCAAAAACATCAGCTGCTGACAATTTATTATGTTGTGACCAGTGTCTCTTAAGTTTAGTGTAATGTCTCTGAAGGGAGGGTGATATGTCCTACAGAACTGGTGTATAGTTTGTACTTTTCTTCTTGGCCCGAGGGTCGCAGGCCTGAGTGCCTGAACTATCTTGGTGCAGCCTCTTTCCTTTTGTACCTGTGGGTAGGGCAAAGTTCAGCAACACTATAAATAATCAGTCTAAATACCATCCTATCCCATGCCATACTCATAAACTCTGACACACTCAAGCCCATTGCAATAGTCACTGTGTCAAATCACCTAGTTGAGAATTCCTGTGTGCATATATGTATATGTATGTTTGTATGTGTGTGTGTATATATGTGTGTGTGTATCCATCCATACACATATACATACATATAAAGGGATAATGATATATAGATATATATGCATATTTGTATGTAACTTGTGATAAAGTCATATCTATTCATTTTCTACTTATAACTTTTTTGTCTTTTTACTATTGTTCATTTAAAAAAAATTCTTTTCACTGGTTTACATACAAAGTTCATAAAATTCATATACATTGTTTTCCACACTGGACCTCTCCCCTTTCCTTTACCAATCCCTCCCTCCAAAAATGGTGATTTTTGCCTTTGGAATCCTGCTGAGGGTCTCCCACTGTCTCAAGGTCACAACGATATTAGTTCTTTTTAATAAATTTTTTTGCTTTACTTGTCACATTTAGGCCTTTATTACATTTTGGGTTTATTTTTAACATATCGAGAATTATGAAGTCAACTTTAATTTTACAGCTTTAGTGACCCTTATTTCACAATACATTTATTGAGAAAACAATGTAATTTCTCTCTACTGATTTGGGTTTCTCTTATATCAAATATCAAGTTATCAAGTTTCAGAGTCTCTTCTTGGCTTTTATTTGTAAGGGTGTTTTTGTATAAAAATACTGCATTTATTATGATTGTTTTGAAACATGTCTTAGTATTTGGTAAGAATAGGTTCCCATATGCTTTGATCTTTTAAAAATGTCTCAAAATGTTATTTATTTTTTAAAAACATGGTAAATTTAAAGTTGAATTTAAGAAAACTGTAGTAGAGTGCATTAGAGTTTGAATTCATTAGTGGCTCCATGAAAGAAAGATGTTGTGATTTACAGTCTCAGAAATCTACTGAGGGATTGCTATGAATAGGAACCAATTTGGTGCCTGTGATTAGAATACAATTTTAAAATTAATTTTTTGGGGTAACATAAATAAAAATGGTGAATATAGGAACCATAAATGTTTTCTTATCCATACAAGTACTGAGAACAAAAGCAAAAATTGCCAAAATGACATTTTCAGAACTCTGTAAATTAAGCAAAAGATTGTATAAAAATAGTGGGTATGGCAGCATAGAAGTGGCAGAATCTGACTGTCATTAACTCCACAAGGGGAGAATACCCTATCAACATCAATAATAGCACAAAGATGATTCCTGTGAGTTCAGATACAACCCACCCCTCCATAGTTCACATTACTCTACAATTGTTGCTGTTATGTGCCATAGAGTCATCTGCGACTCATAGTGACCCTATGTACAACAGCCCTAAACCCAGCTCTATCTTGTGCCAGTCTCACTCTCTCCAACACACCTACCCTGATGACCCCAGTCACTGAATGAATCCACCTTATAGAGCTTCTTCCCCTTCTGTGCTGTTTCTCCACTCCCCCAAGCATGACATCCCTCTCCAAGGACTGGTCTCACCTTGTAACATGTCCAAAATATGCCAGACAAAGTTTCAGAATTCTTGCCTGCAAAGAACAGCCTGATTTAACTCTCTCTAGGATGATCTTGTTTGTTTTCTTAGCAGTCCATGGTATATTCAATACTCTTCTCCAGCACCACAGCTCAAAGGCATCAATTCTCCTTCTATCATCTGTTGTTGTAGTTGTATACAAATCATAGTGAATCTATGAGCGAAAGACCTGGACACTTGTATAGCTTTCATCCTTTCTCCAGGTTCCTATGGTTTCTGGAGGCAAGCTATTTTGAAAGCAGTTGTCACTCCTGCTTCCAAGCTTGGTTTAATCAGGGAGCTCCACCAAACACTGTCCACCATGGGTAATCATTATCACATTTGACACATCAGTGTCATAGTGTTCAACTTCACTGAAACCACAAATTACCTCTGTACAGCAAGTGGACAGACCAGGGCTATACAACTTAGAAGAATGTTTGACCAAAAACAATTAAAAACAGTCATGAGAGCCAAGGATTAAAGCCACCCACCTTTGGCTTGGGAGCATCACTTTCTGTCCACTAGGCCAACTGATCTCTCTCTATGCTGTTGCTGTTGCTGTTAAAGGCTGTCAAGTCATAGGTGACTCATAGCAACCTTATTAATGAAAGACCTGAATACTTGTATAATTTTCATCCTTTACCCAGGCTCATAGGATTTCTGGAGACAAGAAGTGGATGCCACTCCTGCTTCCAAGCTTGTTTTAATCGGAGAGCTCTACCAAACACTGTCCACTATGGGTAAGCATTATAGCATTTGACACATGAGTGTCGCAGTGTTCAGCTTCATGTGACCACAGGTACCTCTGTACAGTAAGTGGATTTGCTAATGATCATGCAGAACTCACAGAAAATACTCATAATCATGAAAAACACTCTGGAAATAATTGTCTAGTTAGGAAAGCTTCTTATTTGTTGTACTTGCAAGTAGGCCTTCCCCTAATCTTCAGCATTTCTGGGCCTTGCCTCTCAGCAGTAGGCCAATGTTGCAATGCTTTTTTCCCCCCCTCCACCCCACATATCAGTAAACCTATGTTCTGTGTAACATAAATTCTATTTAACCTCTTCCTCACATCAGTCTTTCTCTGTTACATCTGTTTTTGCTGTCGCTGCTGCTACTGCTCTTCCTGGTTTTGGCCTGGTCTTTTTTCCTTTTGCAAGTCTGTGTTCTACAGGAACTTCTGGTCCAAAAGGAATTGCAGGACAATCAATCTGTAACAATGGGGAAGAACATGTCTTGGATTGCAGGGATGGTGTAAGATAGGGTAAGGGTTAGATCTGTTGTTCACAGAACTGCCGTGAGTCACAGAGAGAACTCTGTTGTACTCATGGATAGAAAGTTTTGCTACCAAACCACAGGTGGGTAATTTTATGAGTTGTCTACAACTCAACGGTACTTAACAACAACATCTCCAAACTGAATGAATTTTTATAAAGTTATTCATCTTTGTGGTGTGTGTAATTTGTTCTTTCCAACTTTTCCTCTCAAGCTCTGAAGTGGCATGAAAATGAGCAAGTTCCAATCATGATTGCTGTTTATCTATCTTCAAAACATCATTCACAGGGAATTGTCATTATTTTTTTTTTTGTATGTGTTTCTTCAAAGAAGCTCACTTTAAAGGCTGTTTATATTTTTTCTTACCCAAGTCTCCATTAGTAGAAACAAAAATATTTTCACTAAACCACCAGAGCAATTATTGAGTATCTCTACTACCTTAAATAGAGGATAACTATTGACCAAAATGAACCTTAACAACAACAAGGGAAAAAAACAACAACAATAAAACAAAACTATTTTAAAGGAAATGTTGGGGAAATATATGAACAAAAGAAAATTTGTAAACTTCTGACATATTCCTTACAAGTTAGAGAACAACATCTGGCATATTTGGAAAAAATAAAAGTCATTATCATCTATTCAGAACCTAGTCATAGTTGACCTTCCAGAACATCTTCGGAAGTTGTAAATTGCATGAGAGAAGATTGCCCATCTTTTTTCTCCTGAGAAGCTAGTGGATTTGAATGACTGTCTTTAGGGTTGACAGGGTGGACAGTGTCATTATTTACCCTCTTAGTCATGATAGACTACCAAAAAATCCAGGAAAGTTCTGAAAAGGCATTAAATCCTCAAATATGGCCATCTATGAGGCTGTGCATTAGAAGCTGTAATGCATACACCAAGAAATAATCATTTGAATAAAGCCAAGAAATAATATGTGTGTTTTAAAATTAGGAAAGATGTGTGTCAGGATTATATATTTTGTCCATATGTATACAATTTTTATGTTAAGAAAATAATTTGAGAAACTGGACTTTATGAAGAAGACTGCAGCATCAGATTTGGAGGAAGACTCATCAACAAGCTAAGTTGTGTAGATGACACAATTGTGTTTGCAGAAACTGAAGAAAACCTGAATCACTTCCTAAACAAGATAAAACACTTTAGCCTTCAATATGGCTTACTCTTCCACAAGAAGCATAATACAAACTTGAGTCTCAATTTTTTTTTCTATCTGTCAAAGATTTTATTAAGAAGCTTTTTAGTCACACTATCATTCATAACACAAACAGAAGAACTAAGAAATCTCCAAATGTTGCCCCTGGGTTAATGGAATAGTGAGGAGTTAAAAAAGATTAAGGATCTTCCAATCTTAACCCCACCAGGATACCCACATACTAGGAGACTCCTACCATTTGAGTTACAACCCTGGGAGAGTCATTTGCAACAGATAACTCTAAGCTGGGCAATTTGACAATAGTGTTGAACAATGACAGGCAGAGGAAACAAGCAGGGACAAGTACTTCTTATTGGAGACCTTCCTGAGGCTTCAGAAAGTTTCCTGCAGACCAGGAATTATTTCCACTTGATGAAAACAGGTCAGACACAAATCCTGCCACAAAGCAACCAGAAACTTGGGATTCCATGACATTCAGACTAGCAAAGTTATACAAGACTGCCAGATTCTGGACCAGCCCAAGACCCAATTTCCATAGTGCCTGAGAAAACCATGATTGTCCTTGAGCACTCACACAACCCTCGCAGTGGGGTGGGTGTCTTCTGTTGGTCACGTTTCTACAGCAAGCCTCAAAGGCAACGCTTTGGAAGAGGCTGTGGCTGTCAACTCTCTTGGGAATCACTCACATTTCCCCTTCCAATAATAGGCAGTTATATATCTTCACTGACAGAGTCTCTGTGAGAGCCTTAGCCAGCCTTTAGGAAATTAATTGTGTCTGTGGGATAACCTGATGGACTTTGTGGTCTGTGTGGTTGGCTGATGCCTCATAATTGCAAATAGTCACCTCATGTTGGCGAAGCTCAGTCCATTGTCCTCTGAGGCCAATATAAAAGATCTTTGTGGTGTCTGCTCTACAGTTTTTTGAAATATGAATGGAGAGATGACAGACACTTGAAAAATGAGAAATTTTTTGTGGCATACTCTCTTTCTTCCTGAAGGTCTAGTCTGGCTCTCTTTCTGTATCATCAAAGGACATCTGTGGAATGTTCTTATACAGTCTAATCTCAGAGGGATGTGATTTATCGTCTTTCCATTATAATGATGCCTTTGAGCTTGACATTGTAAATGGAATATTAAACAGAAGCTCTTCATCTGCATCACTTTCAACAAACTCAGAGAGATTGGTCGGCGGCTCCTCCCATGGCTTGAAGATGCCGTGGCCACCACCCTCGCGGCTCTGCTTGAGACACTATAGCCACTTTAGGCCTTAGGCCAGGCCTTACTGCTCAGGCGGCTCCTCCCATTCTGCAGCACAACAACAGTTGCCCCAACATTCCGAGTCTCGAATTTAAGAGTCATTTCAAGAACAGGTTTGAGGCACCGAACACCAATGATCAAAACCAGAGAAATGGTGAAATGACATCAAGGATATCATCCATAAAGATAGCAAAATGATATTACAAAGACAAGGAGGAGAAAAAAACCAAAACACAAAAGCCCAAACAAAATTTAAATTGGATGTTAGAAGAGACTATGAAAATTGTAATAGAAAGCTGAGAAGGCAAAACAAAAGGAAGAGATGCAGAAGTAACAGAGTTGAATAGAAAATTCCAAAGGGCACTTTGGTAAGATAAAGCAAAATACCACTTTATAAAATCTGCAAAGAGTTGTAGACAGAGAATAAAAATGGAAAACTTGCTTGACATTTTTCAAGTTGAAAGAAGTGTAAAAGAAAGTGAAGCTTTGATTGTGATACTAAGAAATGCTATAGGCCAAATATTGAATGGCGCAGGAAGTATCAAAAGGATCTGTAAGGAATACATAGGATCATTGTGTCAAAAATAATTAGTCAACACTGAAAAATATCAGGAAGTACAAAATTATCTAAAGCCAATGGTAATAAAGGAAGAAGTTCAAGGTATGTTGTAGGCATAAGGCCATAAAATAAGGCCCCCAGAATTGATGGAATAAAAATTGCATTGTTAGAAGTAATAGATGCAGAGCTGGACATGCTCACTAATCTATGCTAAGAAATTTGGAGAATAGCTGCCTACCTGACTGACAGGAAAAGATTCATATTTGTTTCCATTCTCAAGAAAGGTGATCCAAAATAATGTGGAAATTTTAAAGTAAAATCATTAACGTCACATGCAAGCAAAATACTGCTGAAGATGATTCAAAAAACAGCTGGAACAGTACATAAAGAATTTCCAGAATTTAATCTGTCATTAAAAGAGGCCATGGCAACAGAGATATCATTGCTGATAGAAGACAGACCATCACTGAAAGCAAAGAATATCAGAAGAATGTCTATTTGTATTTCAGTGACTATGCAAAGACTGTTGATTGTGTAATTCATAACAAATTATGGTTAATATTGAGAAGAATGGAAATCTCAAAACACGTGATTGTCCTCATGCAAAACTTATCCCTAGAACAAAAAGCTGTTGTGAGAATAGAGCAAAGGAATAATACATGGTTTAGGGTTAAGTAAGGTGTGCTGTATCCTTGTCTCCACAACTATTCAATTGCTATACTGAGAAAATAATTTGTAAAACAGGACTTTAAGAAGAAGAATATATCAAGATCAGAGGAACTCATTAATAATCTGTATTATGCAGATGACAAAATCCTGCTTGCTGAAGGTGAAGAGGTCTTGAAACATTTGCTACAGAAGATCAAGGATAACAGCCTTCAGTATGAATTACATCTTAAAATCAAGAAAACAAGGTAGGGGGTGGGGTTTGGGGAAGTGCGGAGGAGGGGAGGGATTGTGTACCAATGAGTGAGTTTTTCTTTTGCTTTTCAAGGAGAGGAGCAAATTGGGGGGTGGGAGGGGTTTGTGCGGGGAGAAGGGTGCAACAATGAATGAATGGAATCCCAAAATCTCTGTAGATGTTCATTGAAATGAAAAATAAACAACCTAAATTAAAAAAAAAAGAAAACAAGGATAATCAAGAGGCAATATCAAGACAGATGGAGGAAGGATTGAAGTTGTTAATTATTTTATGTTGCTAGGATCAACAAACCACACCTTTGGTACCAGAAGTCACGAGATCAGGAGATATATTGTGTTAGGAAAATCAACTGTGAGTGTCCTCTCTAAAATACCGAGAAGCAATGATGTCAGTTTGAAGATTAAGGTTCGCCTGGTTCAAGCCATAGTTTTTACAACCAACTGTTATACATGTGAGAGTTGGACCATGAATAAGGATGACAGATGAAGAATTGATGCCTTTGAATCATTGTGTTGGAGAATAGTAAGGTGGATTCCATGGACTGCCAAAATAATAAACAATTAGACCTTGGGAAAAGTGCAGCCAATGCTCCTTGGAGGCACAGATGGCAAATCTTCATTTCTAAAACTTTGGGCTAGGACAAGTTATCCTTCCTTGGAAAGGGCATCATACTTGGATAGGTGGAAGGTCAGGAAAAGTGAGGAAGACCTCCATTGAGAGTGATTGACACAGCTAACATATGTCAGAGA
This sequence comes from Elephantulus edwardii, assembly GCF_000299155.1. Taxonomy (NCBI): domain Eukaryota; kingdom Metazoa; phylum Chordata; class Mammalia; order Macroscelidea; family Macroscelididae; genus Elephantulus; species Elephantulus edwardii. The sequence continues at coordinate 55,785 of NW_006399925.1, read as the reverse complement.
TGATTAGGATGATGTAAGACAGTACAAGGTTCAGGTCTGTTTTTCTTAGGGTCACTCTGAGTTATACTCAAATAAACAGCATCTAACAATAACAACAATATTAGTTCTGGTAGCTTAGTGGTAACGAATTGCACTAGCAACACAAAGGTAACCATTTTTAATCCATCACCTACACTGTGGGAGAATTATGGACAATCTTCTTCCACGTACTTTATTACCTCTAAAAATCTGCAGGAGGGTCAGTGATGGGTAAATTCTTACTCAAGAGTGCACAACAACAACAATAAACTTTAGATATGTATATAGGCAAATTGTTGTTGTGTGCCATCAAGTCACTTGCCACTTATAGCGACCCTATATACAACAGCTCTGAATTCTGCTCAATCTTGAGCCATCCCTAAATATCCACCATATTTACCCCAGTCACTGAATCCATTCCATCGAGGGTCTTTCTTTCGTGCACTGCCCCTCTACCTTCCCAAGCATGATGTTTCTTTGCAAGGACTGCTCTCTCATTGCAAGACACCCAGAATATGTCAGAAGGAATTTCAGAATACATACAACATAAAATATTACACATAAATACATATATTTATTTTTTAAGAAAACTTGTTAAAATAAAAAATTCTATCATATAGTGAGGTATATTATGTAGGAAGCAAGTTCTGGCTGTTATTTGGTGCCAATGAAACAACTACTACTGAGAGGGATCCTGTTGTTGTTATGTGTCGTCGAGTCGCTTGCCACTCATAGTGACCCTATGTACAACAGCCCTAAATCCTGCTCTATCCTCTGCCAATCGCAGTGCCTCTGACACACCCATCCCGATTACCCCAGTCACTGAATCAATCCACCTCATAAAGGGTCTTCCCCTCCTGCACTGTCCCTCCACCCTACCAAGCATGATGACCCTCTCCAAGGACATGTCTCTCCGTACATGTCCAAAACATGTCAGACGAAGCCCCAGAATGCTTGCCTCCAAGGAGTAGCATGGTTTAACCCTCTCCAGGCTGAATCTGTTTGTTTTCTTGGCAGTCCATCGTACATTCAATACTCTTTTCCAGCACCACAGCTCAAAGGCATCAATTCTCCTTCTTTCTTCCCTAGTCATTGTCCAACTCTCTGATGCATAACAAGTGATTGCAAAGACCATGGCCTGTATAAGGCACACCTTAGTCTCCAGAGAGACACCGTTGCCCTTAAGTACTTTAGAGAGATCCCTAACAGCAGACTTTCCCATTGCAATACATTTTTTTATTTCCTGGATGCTGGTTCCAAGACTGTTGACCATGGAGCCGAGCAAACTGAAGCTGTGAACAATCTCAATCTCTTTGCCACCCATCCTGATGCTGCCAATTGGTCCAGTGGTGAGAATCTTTGTATTCTTGACATTGAGCCTCACTCCATACTGAAGGCTGCAGTCCTTGACCCTCTGAAGCAAGTACATGAGGTCCTCCTCAGTTTCAGCAAGCAGGGTTGTGTGGTCTACATAATGCAGATTGTTAATAGATCTTCCACCACTCCTGATGCCACACTTCTCCTCATAGAGCCTAGCCTCTCAGATAATCTGCTCAGCACACAGGTTGGAAAGGTATGGAGATAGGACACATCCCTGGCATACACCCTTCCCAATTTTGAACCATGCAGTGCTACCCTGCTCTGTTCTGACGACTGCCTCTTGGTCCAAGTATAGGTTTTGCATTAGCACGATTAAATGTTCTGGAATTCCGATTCTTCTCAGAGTCAGCCACAGTTTGTTATGATTCATGCAGTCAAACGCCTTTGCATAATCAATGAAACACAGAGAGACATTCTTCTGGTATCCCCTGATTTCAGCTAAGATCCATCTACCATCAGCTACAATATCTCTAGTACCACGACCCCTTCTAAACCCAGCCTGGACTTTTGGCAGTTCTCTGCTGATGTGCTGTTCCAGTTGTTTTTGGATAATCTTCAGTAGAATCTTGCTTGTATGTGAAATCAATGATATTGTTCTGTAGTTTCCACACTCAATTGGGTCACCCTTCTTTGGAATGGGAACAAATATAGATCTCTTCCAGTCAGTTGGCCAAGTCGTTGTTCTCCAGATTTCAGCTCAGTATCAGCTGTGAAAACTAGGTCAGGAGCTGATTGTGGAACAGACCACCAACTACTCATATGCAAGTTCAAGGTGAAGCTGAGGAAAATTAAACACAGGAGCCAAAACATGACTTTGAGTTCATCCCACCTGAATTTCAGAATCAGGAACAGGTTTGAGGCTTTGAACACGAATGAGCAAAGACCAGATGAGTTGTGGGAGGATGTCAAATGTATCATCCAGGAAGAGTGCAAACGGTCATTACAAAGACAGAAGAAGAAGATAAGACCAAAATGGATGTCAGGAGAAACTCTGAAGATTGCACTGGAGTCCAGAGAAGGCAAAGCACAAAGAAGAATCCAAGACACTAAAGAGCTGATCAGAAGATTCCAAAAGGCAGCATGGGATGACAAAGCAAAATATTGCAATGAAATGTACAAGGAGCTAGAGTCAGAAAATCAAAAAGGCCAAACTCACTCAGCATTTCTTAAGCTCAAGGAACTGAAGAACAAATTCAAACCTCTAGTTGCTATAATCAAGGATGCTTTAGGCAGAATATTAAATGATCCAGGAAGTATTAAAAGATGATGGAAGGAATATACTGAATTGTATTGAAAGGAATTGGCAGATACAGAAGTGTTTAATGAAATAACATTTGAGCAAGAGCCTATGGTGATAAAGGCAGAATTTCAAGCTGCTTTGAAGGAAATAGCCAAAATTAAGGCCCCAGGAATAGATAATATACCATTTGCCATATTTCAGCTAACAGATGCTGCCCTGGATGTGCTCACCAAATTGTGCCAAGAAATCTGGAGAGGGATCCTACGGAGAAGTAATAAAAGCATTGGCCTATCCTGTGCCATGCTCATGATCTCCTTCATCCTCAAAACCATTGCTTTAGTCACTGTGTCAATCTATGTCGTTGAACGTTAGTTGCATCTTCTTTTGATTCTTCCTTCATTATTCAAGAGATTTTGTCCGAAGAATCCTTCAGTATTGCAATCTGAAGCGTAAAATTTTTCTTAAATTATTTCAATTAGATTTCTATGCCATATGAAGTAGGATATAGGCAAGGTGGATGTTAAAATAGCATATAAATTATAGCTATGAAATTAGTAAACAATAATAAATATTCTTATGCTGTTATTATTAGCTACTGCTTAGTCAATCTTTGTCCATGATGACCTTACAACCAATAAAATTAAATAGTACCTAATTGTCCATGATTTGTTGTATATCAGACCACTGTAATTTATAGGGTGCCCATTGGCTGATTTTCTTGGCCATATGCCACTAGACCTTTCTTTCTAGTTCCTCTTCATCTAAAACCTTTGCTGGAATTTGGGAACCTTCCACCGACAGGAGAGTGATGACTATACATGAAGTATAATTACCAAGAATCAAACTTAGAGCTGTTGTGAGGAAAGCAAGCATTCTACTACTATACCACTATTTTATGTTCTAATCTTATAACCATCTATCAGTGGTTACCCATGACAATCCTCCATCAGATTTCTGAGTCTATTAATTTTCATAGAAGGTTGTTGTTGTTGATTGCTGTCAAGTCAAGCGTGACTCATAGCGACTCTGAGCAAAAGGCCAGAAGTCTTTCTGTAACTATCATCATTTACTAAAGTTCATAGAGTTTTCTGAGGCATGTTGTTTAGGAAGTGGATGCCACTCCTACTTCCAAACCTGTCTTAAACTGGGAACTCTACCAAACACTGTCTACCACGGGTAATCTTTATGACATTTGACACCCCAGTGGCACACGTTTTAGCATCACAGAAACCTCAGTACAGTAAATTGACAGAAAAGTGGTGTGCCACTTAGAATAATGTTTCTCCAAAATATAATAACAATTGACTTTTAAATACAAAGGCCTTCTACAAGATCTTGTTGACTTTTAACAAGATGCTTAAGTAAAAATTAA
>NW_006399925.1:35545-48660 GCF_000299155.1 Elephantulus edwardii | reverse complement strand
ATATGAACAGACACTTCACCAAAGAAGACATTCAGATGGCCAACAAGCACATGAAGAAATGTTCAAAATCCCTAGCCCTGAGAGAGATGCAAATCAAGATAACTATGAGATATCATCTCACCCCAGTAAGAATAGGAAAATTTAACAGAACAGCTAACAACAAATGCTGGCAAGGTTGTGGAGAGACTGGAACCCTTATTCACTGTTGGTGGGAGTGTAAAATGGTGTAACCACTGTGGAAAGTAGTTTGGCGCTTTCTCAAAAAGTTGCAAATAGATACACCATTTGACCTAGCAATTCCATTCCTGGGAATATACCCTATAAAGACCAAAAATGACATCCAAGCAGATATATGCACCCCCATGTTTACTGCGGCTTTATTCACAATAGCAAGGAGTTGGGAACAATTTGAGTACCCATCAACAAACGAATGGATAGAGAAGCTGTGATATATTCACACAGGATACTCTTGCAATATTATTCAAAATGGGTGACCCTGGAAGGCATTATGCTGAGTGAAAAATCTCAGTCACAAAGAGACAAATATTATATGATGCCACTGTTATAGAACTGTTATAGAATGAGGCTGACATTGGGGTGGGGGTAAGACTGAGAAAAACTGGATAAATTATGTTTACTGCATTGAAAAAAAAAGAATAGTTGCCTAATATATATATTAAAAAAATTGCTGCAATTTAAATTGCATATGAGTAATTAATATTCTGTTCCACAATCAGCCTCAAGGCTTGTTTAGACAGCTGATAATGAGTTCTGTATTGCCTCTTTCTATAGATAAAACCAGTTTGATACTTGTATATTCTTTTAGGTAAGATCCATGTATATAATTGTCATTTATGTTATTCTGGTTTTCTGTAAAAAGGTATGAGCAATGAATAAATTATTAATTAAAAAAAGAATTAAAGTTTATAGTTAATATCTTCATCATGTATGCCTACAAACTATTTCAATTTGAAGACATTTTTGTAGATATCTGAAATTATTTCATATTATCCATTTTGTTTTGTTTCTTCAGATATTAATTTTCTATTTATTATTACATTTTTGTACACATTTGTATGCCTTCAGCTATATTCCTTCAGCCTGTATTCCTCTAAGGAAATTTGGGAATGTCTTAGCAAAATTTTGTCAATATTAAAGTATAAACACTGGAGCCTTGCTTTGCCTCTCTCTCCTCACCACATAACTGGAATTTCCAGAGATTGTGCTAGAGTGAGCTTCCTCTTTTAAAAAACATATTTCAGGATTGTGTTGTTCCTATGTGCCATGTAGTCAGAACTGGCCCATATCTGAGCCTCTGAGGAGTTTTTATGGGCAGTCAGTTAATTGCACAGAAGGTGATTGCCCATCCTTCTGGTAGACTCGAAATATGTGCCTTTGGGATTACAGCTCAGCATCTTGCCACTAAGCCATCAGTGCTTCCTGGTATGGAGATAAAGTTTAGATACAAACAATACTATTAATTTGTACTGCTTTCTCTAGCCCTAGACCTCTGTTCTGTTTTAGTGCTAAGGTATTGTTATTATTTCATTTTTGGAAGAGAGGAGGGAACTGAGACTTGGCCTAATGGAAAGGATCTGAACTACAATCCTGGAGGCACATAGTTCAAACCAATCCACTGCTCTACAGGAGAAAGATGGGCAATCTCCACAAATGCAATTAAATTGCCTCTGAAAACTTACTGAAGGGTCAACTATGGGTCAATTCTAACTAGACAGTACACAACAACAACTGGTATTTATGGGTTGACAAATATCCACTGAGATACACTTGAGATAGACGATTAAAATAATTTTTTTAAATTGATGACACCATCCCCATAAAACCACGTTATGCCTGATCCTCTTCACCTCCAGATCGCTACAGAATCTCTCTTCTACTTTTTGTCACTGAACTTCGCAAACTTTTTCCACTTCAAAAATTTCTCATGTATATCATATTGTATATACATATATAACACACATCATCCTCTCTATACATTTCAAAATGTCTCAGATATAGAATGTAGATCTCAGATGTTTTGTTGTGTGTTGTCGAGTCAGAAGTTAACCCATAGCTGACCTTCCAGAAAGTTTTCAGAGACAGTAAATTACAGTGGAGGAGACTATCCATCTTCTCCAGAGGAGCAGCTGGTGGATTCGAATCACCTCCCTTTGGGATTGCAAGGCCATTAGATAGCAGAAAAGTCATTGTCTTTTAAAGAGCTGCCTGTTGTTCTATGTAAACCTTCTTAGGATAGAAGAATCTGTGATGCAAACTTTAGGTATTGTGGTCTATAACAATGATGATATGGAAGAAGAGATAGCTATAAAAAATGTGAGGAAAGTTTATAGGTGTCAGTGAATTGGTAACTCTTTTATCAGTCCAAGATCTACTCTTTGGGCATGGTACAAGATGGCTTTGTATACTAAGACATGGTCTTGGACTTGTAGACTTCTACCCCTGTAGTCTTCTACTGCTGGTCATATGTAAGTGACTCTGTATAAATTGAACACGTGTTTTCAATATGAAAACTAGATTGAGCAATCATTTTCTTTCACATAGTAGTGAGATTTAATCTGCAGAGATTTTCATACCTCAGGAATATACAGCTGTGTTTGGAATATGTTTCAAATATAGACACAGTCTGTCATTCTCCCAGCCAGTTCTCACATTCCTGTGGTGTTTTTTTCATTTGGTCTCTAACCTGAAGAAATGTCTTGTCTTCTCTGAAGATCTCATAAGTCTGAGGTAGAGTTTTAAAGATCAATTAGAACCAAATAATAAATGGCCCACTGTGATATTACTTGAAAGTACTTATGTCTCTTTGTTTGCTTAATTGGAGGTTGACTTTCTAGTGGTAAAACCTAGAAAATGAAGTAGATGTGAAAGTTGTCAGAAATGAATGTCCTTTTGGAAGCAAACCAGGGGAAAATAATTGCCTAATTTATAACAGGAAATGCTCAGATTCATACCTTATGGGGTTGAATGACAAAAAGTGTTTCAAGCCAAATATAGACTATCTCCAGACTCATCTAATTTTATTTTGGGCAGTCAAGCCCAAAATGACTGACGGAATTTATAATTCCTTTCTTTTTCTTAGTAAATGCTGATATTTTGTTTGAGATAAAGTATGTGAAAGAAAGCTCTCATGGCATAGTTCGTAGAGTTGTGCTGCTAACGAAAAGAGAGCACCTTTTTGGGAGTTCAAATTCACCTATGACTCTGTAGGATTAGGATAGGATATTTCCTCCAGTGTAATTTACAGCCTCAGAAACATACCGGAGGGTCAACTATAAATTGATTCTGACTCAACAGTAATGAGGTTTTTGAGCAATGTTGATAATTATGACTATAAAGGCACTAGCTTCTGAGTGACTGAAAACAAAGGATTTCTGCATTCATATGAGAGAAAAAGTCATTTAGCAAATCCACACATGTAACCTGCTAGGGCCTCTATGTAAACCAGTAAGAGCCATTGGTCTCAGAACTCTACTAACTTAGCATGTGCAATGTTTTTGGTGGGTTTTCTGTTTAGTTTTGTTTTATACTTTCCATCTATCTATTAAAAAAGAGAAAGACAACCAATACTTGCTGAGATTTGAATGTGGTATACATTGCACAAAGATCTTATATACATCTAAACCTTTAAATCATTAATGATTTTGTGAGTCATAATATAGCCTGTAATTTACAGGTGAAGAAAAATCACAATGTATTTTTTTTCCTAAAGTTAGTAGTTAGGATGTACTAGACACACATTGGTATAGACATCTAGGATGTTATCTACTCTTGGCAAAAGCCTACACTGAATATTCTTTGTGATAATGGCTGAAATATGACATTGAAACCTTCTTTTACATGCACATTAAAGGAAAATTGCACTTATTAGTCACCAGTCACCATACTATTTTCCTCTTGTGGTGATAATTTATGCAGCACATAGGTTGTCAAATCACCATTTCTCACACATGGTTTTCTACTTAGAGTATATCTACAAATATTAAGGAAGAACAATTTTAGCCTGCTCCAAAAACTGCAGAGTGATATGATAAGCAAAATTGTTCTTTGAAGATAGATAGCAAAGGCTCTATAATGAAATAAAGATTCAGAAATACAGAACTATTTGTCATTTTTTTTTGTTTTGTTTTGTTGTGGTTTTTTTAAACAAAACATAGCCTTGACATAGCCTTGACTCCCGATCAAAGCTAGACTTGGTTCTAAATAAAAATCACATTATAAATATAACTCAAATTTCAACAGAGACATAGAAAGAAAAGAGGAAGGAATGAAAGAGAGCAAGAACCAAGGAAGAAAAATAGTAAGTCAACCAACAGCTTATTCATAATCTTGAAATTCTATTCATTGGGTCTCTATGGATAAACGTTGACAAAATGACACATGGGGAAAAAAAGAAGCAATTCTATGTAGGTCTGAAGGTGAAAAAAGTTTTTTAAAAAAAATACAAACAATACAAAACAACAAAAAACAAACATAATAAGAATACCAGCTGATTTTTCAAAGTCTATGTTTATCAATCTTAGGAATGCTGTTATTAAATTATTACAATAACAATTTTCATCATTAATGTGAGAATGATCACAGTTAGTACATAAAACTTCACTAATAAACCAAAGAAACAACATCTGCTCTTGGTAGATCACACACGTGCTCCTGACAACACTTTCCAATCTAGCATGGTGTCAGGGAGCCAGAGCCCCATGGATTGTCGACTCTGGCCTGCGATTAGGCAAAAATGTTCTTTGTCATCCTACTTACAGAAGAAGTTAACACAAACAACAATCTACACTTCACTATACTCACTAAAAATGTTGCCTAAAATATTACAAAATTCCCCATCAATAATTTATGTAATTACACATGGGTTCAATAAGTGTTTTTCAGTTGCTAAAAATGTCAGTAAATACATTTTAAAAATCAGTAAATTTATATTTACTGTAAAAAGATATGAATTTCTTTTCCATGAGATTTAAACAAAGAATGAAACATACAAAATAACATTTTTCATGATCATAACCATATGAAAAAATCCTTTACATGGACAATTAGCAGATAATAACTTCTGTACATGTGCACTGAGAGGAAGACCTGAAATGCTTGCTGCAGAGGGTCAAGGACTGCAGCCTTCAGTATAGATTGAAGCTTAATGTCAAGAAGACAAAGATTCTCACCACTAGACCAATTGGGAGCATCAGGATGGATGGCGAAGCGATTGAGATTGTTAACAACTTTAGTCGGCTTGGCTCCATGCTCAACACTCTTGGCACCAGTACCCAGGAAATAAAAAAAACATATCATGATGGGAAAGTCTGCTGTTAGAGGCCTCTCCAGGGTACTGAAGAGCAATGGTGTCACTCTGGAGACTAAGGTGTGCCTGATACAGGCTACGGTCTTTGCAATCACTTGTTATGCATCAGAGAGTTAGACAATGAGTAAGGAGAATAGAAGGAGAAGGAGAATTGATGCCTTTGAGCTGTGGTGCTGGAGAAGAGTATTGAATGTACCTTGGACTGCCAAGAAAACAAACAGATTCATTCTTGGAGGCAAGGATTCTGGGGCTTCATCTGACATACTTTGGACATGTTGTAAGGAGGGAGAGGTCCTTGGAGAGGGACATCATACTTGGGAGGGTGGAGGGATGGCACAGCAGGGGAAGACCCTCTATGAGGTGGATTGATTCGTGACTGGGGTAATCAGGGTGAGTGTGCCAGGCAATGCGATTGGCACAGGATAGAGCAGGATTTAGGGTTGTTGTACATAGCGTCGCTATGAGTCACAAGTGACTCGGCGTCACATAACAACAACAACAACAACAACAACAACATTTATTATTCTGTCATAATTTTAATAAAAAAACAAGGATATATATGGATAGATAAAGGAAATGGAAGTGGCATCCACTTCCTAAACAACATGCCTCTGGAAAGTCTATTAACTGATAAATGATCATAGTTACAGGAAGATGTCAGGCCTTTTGTTCATAGGGTTGCTATAAGCCATGCTTAACTAGACAGCAATCAACAAAAAAGAAGCAAAAAATGGAAAATAAAGAGAAAAAAATCTCCAATCAAAAATATGCAAAGAAATATGGAATCCATCATCAAGCTCTATAAAATGACATTGATAGCTTCATGGTTGAAAACAAGAGTAATCTGAGATTAACTATGACTGCCCATGGGGGAATTTTAACCTATTTGATCAGTATCTTGTATGTATGTTAGAACAGCCCAGTCCTCAGTATGTTCTCAAATGTCATCGAGTCAGTACTAACTCATAGTTACCCTCCATTGAGTTTTCAAAGGCTGTAAATTTCATGGGAGGAGATTTCCCATCTTTCCTCCACAAAATAACCAGTGAATCGAAACTAACTTTTGGTTGGTAGTGCAATTCCTTACAAACTAGGCCACCAAAGTTCCTTAAGCTAGATATATCTCTACTGAATACTTACTGTATCTATAAAATTACTGAGTTGCTGAACGATAAATAGAGTTTGAAACATGTATCATGCAAAAAAAGAGTTGTTGCATAAATATATCTGAAGATTAATTTCCAAATTTGAAAGTTGAACATTTGGGTATTACAGACTAAAGAAAATACTACTAAGCCACTTTACCTCAGATTTTTGCCTTCCTTCTGCTCTTACCCTTCCATCTTACTTCTTTCACCGCCACCACCACCCCCTCAAAAAAAATAATCTGAGCCACGTGACTTCTTTTCAACATCTGCTTCCTTTCTTTTCTTTCATAGAAAGAGGCATGAATAATCAGACCACACTGCTGCTGTTAATTGTAAAAATCATTAGTAAACTTCCAGGTGCTGTTTACTATATAAGCATTGTAATTTTCTATCTTAAAATCAGCAACTCCCCCACATTATTGTCTGCCCTGGGGCACCAGCACTGAGCAGCTTTGAGGCTGTCAAAGGCAGTTGCAACCCCATTTACTGGGGCTGAAAGAGATCGATCCACACCTGCAGCGTTTGAGGCAATAATTCCTAATATTAACCAGACCTCATGAGGAGCAGGCCCTTTTGCCAGCCTCCTCGTGATTCAACACTTTGCAACCCATGTGAAATCATTGAAATATTCTGTGATTGACTGACACCCACCCTGAGTTCATTCTTCCCCTTTCTGCCATCACCCCACCCCACTAGCCAAGGATTCTGGAAAGGAAACTATAAAGAAGATAAAGCCATTCTATTCTACCTAGCAGGCTAAAGTTCCTGCATCTGTGCAATTACAAACAGTAGGCAGAGAAGTTAAACTCAAGACCTTAAAAAGGCCATATTAAAAGGAAAAGGAAGAATCATACATTTTTCTGAAAGACAGCCAAAGTATAAAGAGAAAAAGTAACTTGCCCCAAAACACTGTGCTACCTAATGGTTTGGTTATTCAAACAGATTACACCTTCCACCTGTTCCGTTGAAGACACCTGTGGTTTTCCTTAAGAAATTCAACATAAAAAGAAACAAAGCTGAGTTTACATTTTTTTTGCAGGTAATACAATGACATCCCTGTATACACCTGCTGTTCCTCACTTTAGGTTTACAGTCCCCACACTGCTCCTCTGGGAAAGATTCCACCGTTTTCCAGGAGGGACTATCCTACTCAGGTGGATCAAGTTGTTCCTTTGCCTATACTGTACTGAATTTTAGATTGTTTCAGCCCTTTTAATTATATTCTGTACTGTATCCTCTATATCTATCTATCTATCTACATTCTTATACATATACATATACGTATATACACACGTATATACACACATATACATACATCTACAGCTATATATACATATACACAACACCGCTTGATGAAACTGAGGACCTGAAGTGCTTGCGGCAGAAGGTCAAGGACTGCAGCCTTCATTCAATATGGATCGAAGCTCAACATGAACAAAACAAAGGTTCTCACCACTAGGCCAACTGGCAGCATCATGATGGATGGTGAAGGGACTGAGATTGCAAACAGTTTTAGTGCTTGGATCCACAATCAATACTCTTGGTACAGAAGCTAGGAAATTAAATGATGGGTTGTATTAGGAAAATCGGCTGTCAGACTTTTGAGTACTAAAGAGCAACGATGGCAGTCTGGATACTAAGGTGCACCTGATCGAGGACATAGTCTTTGCCATTAAGTTTTATGCATCAGAGAGCTGGAAAAAGTCTAGGGATAATAGAAAGATAATTGATTCCTTTGAGCTATAGTGCTGGAGAAGAGTGTTGAATATTTCATGGACTACTAGGAGAACAAACGGGTTTGTCTTAGAGAGGGTGAGAGAGACCAGGCTGCTCCTTGGATACAAGGATTCTGAAGCTTCAGTTGACATATTTTGGACATGCAACATGGGACCGGTCCTTAAAGAGGCATTTCATCCTTGGGAGGGTGGAAGGACAGTGCAGGAGAGGAAGACACTTGATGAGATATATTGATTCAGTGACTGGGGTAATGGTGGTAGGTGTGTCAGAGACAATAAGATTGGCACAGCATAGAGCAGGATTAAGGGCTGTTATATATAAGGTCGCTATCAGTCACAGTAATGCAATATCTAAGGCTGTTTAAATATCCTAACTGTTTAAATTTACCAGCAGTTCTGTGACAAAAAATGGGCTATCTCCTCCCACATGATATACAGTCAAGGAAACTCAGCTATGAGTCAGTTCTGACTTAATAGCAGTGGGTGAATGAGAATAAAGGTGTTATGACTGTCCCTAAAGAAAAGTGGTCTTTTTTAATTTAATTTTTATATTCTTGGTCTAGTACCTTAGTAAAAAAAGAAAATGTACTGTGAGAATTCTTTTGATATATAGAACTTTTAATAAATTCTCAAGCTGAGAAATCCTTAAAGAACAAGTAATCACAACATCAGAAATAATTTCCTCATTTTACAAAAATGTTCTGTTGTTTTGTTTGTTCAGATCTTTTCTCTCTCTAGTTAGGTTCACTCCCAAGTATCTCAATAAGCGGTTGACTATTTTAAATGATATTGCTTTCTTTGTTTCCTTCTCTATGTGTTCTTTGTTATTGCAAAGGAATCCTATTGATTTTTTATATTAATCTTGTGTTCTGCAACCCTACTAAACTAGTCCAATAGTTTTAACAGTTTTTTTGTTGAGTTCTTTTTGTTTTCTGTGTACACCATCATATATTACCTGTATATAGTGACAATTTAACTTTCTCTTTGGTGACCTGGATGCCTTTTATTTCCTTCTCCTCTTGTATTGCCCTAAGCAAGTACTTCCAATAAAATATTGAGTAGATGTGATAGTGGGCATCCTTATCTGGTCCCTGTCTGCATGGGAAATGCTTTTATTCTTTGTCTGTTAATAATGATATTTGCTCTTGATTTTTGCATATACATATTTTTCACTATGTTGAAGAAATTCCCTTCTATTCCAATTTTGCTTGATGTCTTAACCAAGAAAGAGTGTTGGATTTTATAAAACGTCTTTTATGAATCAAATACTAAGATCATATCGTTCTTATTATTTGCTTTATTAATATGTTGAGTTATGTAGTTATGTTGATTGTTTTTTGTATGTTGAACTATCCTTGTATACCTGTTATGAATCCCAGTTGGCCATGATGATTTTTTTAATGTACTTTTGATTTCTATTGGCTAGGATTCTGTTAAGTATTTTAGCATCTATGTTTATGAAAGCCTTCAACCACAACCAAGTGGATTGATAAATTGTGTGTGTTGTACATTCATACGATGGAAAACTATGCATGACCCAGGAGCAATGATTTTGAAAAATACTATATAACTTGGGAGAGGCTGGATAGCATTATGTTGAGAAAACTAACAGTTTCATGAGGACAAATATTGTATAAGACCATTCTTGTAAAAATAAGACAACTAGTAAAACATATACAGGAATTCAAAGGGGCTTTAGAGAGGAAGGGTGAGGATAAATAGTGGTGAAACCACAGGACTGTACAATTTGGAGCATGGAGGAAAAGGAAGCAAATTGGGAGTATCCAGGCAAAAAGACAGGTAATGGTTGGCAAGGTCCAATGGTGATTGATTTTATAAATAAATATTGCATGTGAATAATTTTATGAAATACAATGTGAGTAAAGAATAGTGTGAAAAACAATGTCTATATACTTTGTAAGCAATTAAGAAAAAATGTAAAATAGATATGAAAGATTACATGAAAAGTAATTATTATATGAAATGCAATAAAAACTACTTTAAAAAATAACATTTACAGTGGGAATTTGCCTGGTCTGGAAAAAAATAAATCTCCCCATTAAGTTCAGGAAAGTTAAATTACTAAGTTGAGCTATATTTTTAATTTGACATCATCACCATATTTTTCTATTGTCTTTTTTAAATCCCAGAGATTCTCTAGAGTTCTAGGTAAAAGTATGAGAAGAGAGTGAAAGTGGATTTCTCAGTAACTCCCAGGGTGCTTTTGCTTATTCCCTGCTTTCATGCAGTGGGCTGAGAAACCTAGAAATGACCTTCCTGGTTTTGATTTTGTTAGTTTTTACAAGAAGCTTTCTTAAGTTTTAATTCCATATATTAAAATTTTCCTGTAAAAAAAAAGAATCATTTTCAATAAAGGGCTTTAAAAAAAATTAAACAAACTCCAATTTTTTACTCACACTTTATATAAAAACTTTACCCAAATTGTTGCTTACAAATGTAAAAGATAAAAGTTAAGATTTAAAAGATGACAGAAGAATATCTTCACAACTTTGAGATAGGTAAATCTTAAAGAAAATAGAAACATGTGCTCATCACAAACACAAAATAAGTAAAACTACATTAAAATCAAGTTCTTTGAAGATTAAAAAGGCAGTCTCAAAAAGATAAATACTGCATAAGACCATTATTGTAGGATGAGTATGAGGACCCAAGGAGGGGAACAGAGAGCTTATTCATAGGGTCATACAATTAGATGGGTAGAGGGGGGGCAAGGAAAGGAAATGGAAAAATCCAGTGAGCGAAATAATGTGTATGAATTTGATGATTTTTGTAAGTAAACCAATATAAAATAAAATTAAAAAACCAAAATAAAAACTCCACATTTAAGAAAAGTAGAAGGATAGACAAAAGAAATCAAAGGCATTTAAACATTTATTTATTAGAATATTCAATAAACATGCAATTTTATAAAGCAGTAAGAAAATGGTGGATAACCCCATAGTAAACTAAGAAATGTTTTAACAGGTCCTTATTGTTGCTGATTGACTTTGAGCTGAGTGCGATTCATAGCGACCCTATGAACAAATGACCTGAAGCTTTTCTGTAACAATTGTCATTTCTCTAAGTTCATAAAGTTTCCAGAGTCATGTTGTTTATGTAGTGAAAGAGAAAATCTAACTAGCTAGGAAAACACATTTAAAGATGCACAGATTTATTATCATCAGGAGAATAAATTTATAATAATTTATATACAGAAATAAGTCTATAAATTAATAGACCAAATGCTATATTTGAAGCAACCAGAACTCTTATATTTGCAAGAGAACAAATTATAAAAATATTACTTTATGTGATTAGGAAACAGATTATCTGTAGATATAAAAAATATTTTACATACAATCATTCATGTACATTGTGCTTCATCCATGTACATTATGTTTTATATAATCATTCATATACATTGTTATCTATATAATTAATTACTATTAATACCTTTTATCACCTTTTTATCAAATCTTCTTTGCACCTTGCCTATTTCTTCACAAATCTTCAAGTCCATTCATTAATCTCAGCTATCCTAGTGAGACTGGCACTGGCTAGAGCAGGGTTTAGGGCAGTTTCCCTTTACCTACTCTAAGTATAGGTTTCACACAAGCGCAATTATGTGTTCTTGGATTCCCATTCTCCTCAAACTTAACCACATTTTGTTATGATCCATACAATTAAATGCCTTTGCATTGCCAATGAAACACAGGTCTATATCCCTCTGCTACTCTTTGCTTTCTGCCAAGATTCTTCTGACAGTGGTGATAACGTCTCTAGTGCCATGACATCTTCTACACCCATCTTGTATTTCTAGTAGTTCTCTGTCAATGTATTGTTTGTTCCAGTTGTTTCTGGATAATCTTCAGCAGGATTTTTTTTATGATATGAGTGATATTGTTCAATAATTTCCACACTCTGTTGGATCACCTTTTTTTGGAATGGGTAAAATATGGATCTCTTCTAGTCAGTTGGCCAGATAGTTGTCCTCCAGATTTCTTGTCACACCCTTGGTGACAATGTACAGCATAGCATCTGTTTGTTGAAGTATATCCATTGATATTCCATCAATTTCAGGGCTTTATTTTTTTGCCAAGTCTGTCAGAGCAGCCTGACTTTCTCCTTCATCACCATTTCCTTTTGATTTTCTGTTGTTTCTTGAAATTTTTCTGTGTCAGCCAATTTTTTTATTGTTGTTACAGTGATGTGGTAGTCTCCTTCCATCTTCTTTTAATACTTCCTGTGACATTCAGTATTACACTCATAGCGTCCTTAAGTATTGAAACTTGAGGCTTGAATTTGTACTTTGGTTCCTTCAGCTTAAGAAAATGAGTGAGTAAACAATAGCTCTAAACCGTGCCCTATCCTAAGCCAATCTCACCATCTCTGACACACACCTGTTCTCATTGTTCTAGTCACCACGCCAGTCCATCTCATCCCGGGTCTTCCTTTCCTGTGCTTGCCCTCTACTCTTCCAAGCATGATATCCTTCTCCAAACATTGGTTCTTCTTGACAATATGCCGAAATATGGGAGACAGAGTTTCAAAATCATTGCCTCCAAGGAGCAAAAGGATTTTACTCTGTCCTGTGTAGACCTATTTGTTCTCTTGGCAGTCCACAGTATGTCAATACTCTTCTCCAGCATCACAACTCAAAGATATAGAATATATTCTTTTTTTGTTCATCCTTAGTCATTATTCAGCTCTCAGATACATAGCAAGTAAAGAACACGGCCTGGTTCAGGCTCACCTTAATCTCTAGACTGACGTTGATGCTCTCTAGCATTCTGGAGAGGTTCCTGACAATAGATTTTGCTAAAGCAACTGGCCTTTTAATTACTTGATTGCTGGGTCCAAGAGTGTTTGTTGATTGTTGAACTGATTAAAATGAAATTGTTAACA
>NW_006399925.1:24641-32945 GCF_000299155.1 Elephantulus edwardii | reverse complement strand
AACAACAACAACAAGTCCTTGAAATTTTGCAGCAAACACTTCAAGTCCTCCTCCGTTTTAGCAAGCAATATTGTTTCAACTGCAAAACATAGGCTGTTGAAGAGTTTTCCTTCAATTCTGGTGCCATATTCTTCTTTATAAAGTCCAGCTTCCTGAAATGTCTGTTTTTCATGTGTTGAAAAGGAATAGATAAAGAATACATCCTTGATGTACTCCATTATCACTACTATCTATTCTAAATAGGTCAAAGATGATCACAACAACATTGGAGGAAAAAAGATTGCCTATTATCATAGTATATTTCTTTTCTCTAACCTCAACCCTGGGACCTATGGTCAATTAGTGGTAGAGACTTGTACTGCCAATTCAAAGGTACACATTTGAACCTACCAGCTACTACTCTGTGGGAGAAAGATGGGCAATATCCTCCCATGTGATTCACTGACCCAAACCAGCTACCAGGTCACCTCTGGATTAATTAAGACTGAACAATACACAACAACAAACAAACAACTCTAATCCATAGTAATGAACAAGAAAGAAAGAGAGAAGGGAATCAAATCAGTCACCATCAAGTTGATTTTGATAACAGGCCTGTAATATGTCAATGTATATCTGTATGGAGCACAGGAGATGATATAGAGCAGAGCGTTGATGATAATAAATCTCCACTGGAATAGTTTTTATGGACCCTGGATGGTTTTTCTTCCAAGAAACGTCTGTTGCTGTTAGATGGCATCAAGTTGATTGCAATTTATGGAAATCATATATGAAGGACAGAACTGAACTTTGTCCTATTCTGTGATATCTTCATGATCTCTGTCCTGCTCTTGTCTATTTGGTAGTGATTATGTCACCCTTTCTTGTTGAAGATCTTCGTCTCTTCCACTGTCCTTCTTCCTTTCCTGCTGAAAATATATCCATGGCAAATGAGACAAAATTTTATCTGTCTTGCCTCTAAGGAGCACTTCTTTTTAAAAAACAGATATGTTTGTACATTAACAGTCCATGAGATATTCAGTTCTCTTTATCACTAGCACAATCCAAAGGCATCAAGTATTCTATCTTCCTTTTTTATTGTCCAACTTTTAGATACATAAGAAACAATTGAAAATATTAGCGCTAGGATGAAGAGTGCCTTAACCTTTATACTGATATTCTTTAGAATTTTAGAGAGTTCCTTGACTGTAGATTTCCCCATGTCACTATTGTTATCATGAATGGTGATTGTAGATCCAGTAAAAATGAAATAATTGACAACTTGCTTCTAGGTGAATACATTTGCCAAGTGTTTGGTTAGCATGTTATTAGTTTGTACCACCAGGTCTCCAGATGGTCAATAAATGCTTATTGTTATTAAGTGCTGTCAAGTTGTAGGCAACTCATAGCGATCCTATGAACAAAAGTCCTCGACAGAATAAACGCTTATGAAATAAATTGATGAGTGAAAAACAAAATCAAATAAATAGCCAAAAGCTCAGAAATACTCAGCTAATTTCTTTTTTTCTAGTGCATACCTGTCCATCAATACAAGTTTATCCAGTTATATGCAGGGATGGGTACTACATAGTTAAAAGTTTCAAAAGGGAAGGGTGAAATCATTCTGATAGCAAGGAACTTCAGTTTATTATGTATACTTTTTAGGTTTTCATTAGTTGGATAGTTGTGTTTGTTTCTTTCTTCTTCAAAGACTGTACGATTTGGCTTCCAAAGAAGCTGTATTTTAGAGAATATTACTGAAGAGATCAGAGTTACATAAATACCATCTTAGCCAAGTATCAATTTCTGGGAGGTCCACAGCCTGGTCTGCTTTCACAAGCTGTTTTCTCATTTGAACAGTAACTGTAAACCACTAGGCGGCTGCTCAGAATGAAAACGATGGATTTGTTGTATAATGTATTTTTTTTCCAAGAGATTATTTAAGGCACGGTTTCTGTTTATGGTCCCAGGATAAATTATAATCACCTTTGTTTACCTCACATTCCTTTCTTAATTAACTGACAACCTATTAGCATACATTTTTTATCCCAGGAGTATTAATTATACATAATTTATATCACAAGCATTTATTTCATATTAGTGGGATGAATAAAATATTTACCTGCTTATAGCTACTTGAGGTTAACATTTTTATACAAAAAACTCACCTGAGACTTCCAATCAAATTATCAAATTTTTAATTTTGTGTTACATAATGATACTGTACTAGTCATTGTAGCATTTTATTCCACTCTAGGCTAAACAAGCGTTTAGCAGAGTGCTGTGCTGGCAGCATTAATTAAGCAGTGATACATGTCTTGCTGTAGAATGAGATTCAACAAATAAAAATGTAGACTTTGCTAATATGAAAGTCAGGACACTTGTAGAGTTTGCAATACCAACCAGTAACAATGAAGCTGCAAAGTTTTTTAGGCCACTGGCCTCATATCCCATCTTAAATGAAAGAGGAGACTAAATATCAAAACATCCAACTTATATCAATTTTACAGGGTACAAAAAGAGGACAGAATTCTAAGAGTCTCACTGGAAATTTATCTCAGGGATTGGAATGCAATATAAACTGATTGACCCATTTATAGGTTTTTTTCAGTTAATGGTATGTACTCTTCTCACTTAAATCATGGCAAAATTTTAGTATTTTGAATCAAGGTGATCATACAAGCAGTCATCACACGTACATGAATTAGATACTGGCACATCAATCAATATTTTGGAGGAAAGATCCAACAATCTACATGAGGCAGATGGTGCAAACTTGTTTGCATGAAGCTAACTTAAAATACTTAAAAAAGATCAATATGTATTAGCTTACATTGCAACACCAAGAAAACAGAAATCTTCAAGGCTGTATCAATAAGCAACAACATCATGATAGATGGAGAAAATTTTGAAGTTATCAATGATTTAATTTTATTTGTATCCACAACTGACACACAGTTTGGCAACATTCAAGAAACCAACAGTCATGTTACAATCAGAGAAGCTGTTCAAGACCTTGTTAAAGTGCTAAAGAACAAGGATGTAAGTTTAAAGACTAAGGTTTGCCTAATCCAAGTCATAGTGCTTTTCACTGCTTCATATTCATGTGAAAAGTGGACAATAAATAAGGAAGAACAAAGAAAATTAACTATTACTTTAAGTATTATTTATTACTGAATGAATCAATAAAAACTGCTGATTATCATTAAGAAATGGTTGGAACAATACATAGAATTGTCAGAAGTTCAAGCAGGATTTAGTAGAGGTCGTGGCACCAGGGATATCATTGCTGATGTCAGATGGATCCTGGCTGAAAGTAAGGAATACCAGAAGAATGCCTATTTGTGCTTTATTGACTCTGCAAAGGTGTTTGTGTGGATCATTACAAGTTGTGACTGACATTGAGAAGAATGTGAATCCCAGAGCACTTGATTGTGCTCATAAGGATCAAGAGGCTGTTGCATGAATGTAGCAGTGGAGCACTCCATGGTTTGAAATTGGGAAGGGAGTACACCAAGGATGTATTCTATCTCCATACTTGTTCAGTCTATCTGCTGAACAAATTATTTGAGAATCTGGACTCTATGAAGAGGAGTGTGGCATCAAGGTTGGACGAGAGACTCATCAATAACCTCTGTCATGCTGCTGACACACCTTGCTTGTTGAAAGTGAGGCGAGCTTGAAGCACTTGTTGCGGAAGATAAAGGAATGCAGCCTTTAGTGTGGATTCCATCTCAATGTCAGAAACATAAAGATTCTTACCACTGGACGTATAGGTGATGTCATGATGGAGGGAGAGGAAATTGAAACTGTCAATAGTTTCATCTTGCTTGGATCTACAGTCAACACCCTTGGTATGCACAAGCAGGAAATAAACCGATGCATTTCCCTGGAAAAATCTGAAGTTAGGGACATTTTCCAAATTATTGAGATGTAGTGATGTCAGTTTGAGGACTAAGTATATCTGATTCAGGTCATAGTCTTTTCAATTACTAGCTATGCATCCAAGACCTGGACATTGAATAATGATGACAGAAAAAGAATTGATGCCTTTGAGCTGTGGTGTTGGAGAAGAGCACTGAATATCCCAGGGACAGCCAAGAGATCAAATAGATATGTCTTAGAGAGGGTGCAGCCAAAGTGCCCTTTGGAGGCAAGAATATGAGGCTTTACCTCACATATTTTAGACATATTGCTAAGAGATTCTATTCCTTGGAGGGAAACATGATGATGGGAAGGGTGGAGGGCTGGCAAAAGAGAAGAAGACCCTGAATCAGGTGGATTGCCATGATGAGTGCTGAAACTTGCTCTTGTGTGTCCAGAAGTGTGAGGATGGCACAGGACAGGACTAGGCTCAGATCTTTTACTTATTTGGTCGCTTTGAGTCGTACTCAACTTGATGGCACCTAACAACAACTGAATGATTCAATGCCTTTGAATTACAGTGTTGGTTAAAAGTGTTGACTAAACCATGGACTACCAGAAGATCAAATAAATATATCTTGGAAGAAGTGCAATCAAGATGATCCTGAGGCAAAAATGGAGAAACTTTATCTCATGATGTCATAAAGCATCAATCCCTGGGAAAAGGCATTATGCTGAGAAGAGTAGAGGACTGGAGAAAGATAGGAACACCCTAAATGGGAATGATTGACACAGTGACTGCAGCAATGGCTCAAGAAAGGAGGAGATTGTGAAGATGATACTAGACAGGGCAAGGTATTGGTCTTTTATTCATAGGATCACCATGAGTCTAGTCGATTCACTTGATCAATAAGACTTTTTTTTAAATTTTTATTGTATTATTTTTACGTGTACCATCAATCAGCTCTGACTGGTAAAAGAGGAGACTGTCCCCTCCTTCTCCAGCAGTGCAGCGTCTTGCCACTAGGCCACCAGAGCTCCCTTCAATAAGACATTTTATAGAGCATAAAGATAGAACACTAATTCACATCTTATTTGATTTTAAAATGCACAGTATCCCTTGATTGCTGAAAAGAAAAGGTATTTGAAGCACTTATCAATGAAGACAAAATATTAAAGACTTCAGTAAGGATTATACTTCAAAGAAAACAAAAAATTCTCAAAACTGCATAAAAATGTATTATTATACATGAGAATAGAATGAAGTTATCAAAGATTGATTTGGTTTTAACTTGCATTATAAAATAGTTCTCATAGAAGTAGTCATGAAATCAAACTATATATTGCATTGGGCAAATCTAATGCAAAAGACCTCTTGAAAATCTTTGAAAGCTCAGGCCATGGTAATTTAACTTGTCTCTTATACACATAAAATAGACTCAATAAGCAAGAACAAAGAAGATTTTATGCCTTTTAACTCGGTTCTTGGCAAAGAATATTCAAATTAAACTACCAAAAGAAGGTAGAAATCTGTCTTAGAGAATGTACAGCTGGAATGTTGCAAAGAAACAAGCAAGGTCCAACTTCTTCTCATGTACTTTGAGCTTTTTATCAGGATGGAATATCTCTGGACTTTAGTCTCTGGACTAAGACAACATAAAGACCAACAAACAGCAACAACAAAAATGGAAGATTCTTCATGAGTGGATTGAGACAGTAGATACAAGGGGCTCAAGGGAAAGAATGATTGTGAAGATGTCAAAGGAATAGTTCTTTGCTTTATTTTGAAAAGGATAGTATGAATCAGAAACAACTCAATGGCATCTAATAAATTTAAAAAAAAACCCAACATAGACATTACACAGTAATTTACTCTGTAGTGTGGATTAAATCAGGAACTCTAGAACTCTATTCCAAATTCATTGTGACTCCTGCTGACACTCTATTGTGGTCTAAGACTGCAAGCTTTAACTATGGACACTATCCATCTGTGTCCTATAGGCTGGTTAGCTTATTAGAACCACACAATTGGCCATGAAGACTCCACATAGAGTGTTTAAACAACACCAAAGAAGCACTGGTCAAGTTTATCAAAAGTTTGATAGTTTACTACAATGTATGGAAAATAAGTGCAGATTCCAACCCTGAACTTAAGATTCAGAATGCACTTTTCTCTAATTGCCAGTTTTTTTCCTATTAATATATTTGTTAATATATTAACACTTTACCATTTGTTGTACACTTGAGACTATATATAGCAGAATAAATACCAGTTCAATAGTTTATACATATACAATTCAGTGATATAAACAATATTTGTAACCATTATCATCCTCCATTACCTCTAAATTTCCTCTGTAATGTTTTGAGTTCTCATTGTCAAATTGATTCTATATAGAAAAATCTTAAAAGAGAACAGTATGCAGGGAAGATATTACTACTTAAATTAATGAATTGAAGTATGGTGTTTCAAGAAAAGTAAAGAGAACAGTTTTAGTTTTAACTTTAGAGCTCCTATGAGGATAATAGCTTTGTGTGTTAAGCCTCCATTACTCCAAAGAGTATAGATTTCACTTTCTGCTTTCTTAATTGTATGTATAGTCAGTATATCTTGATCTTTGAATATTTTAATCATTGATTATGGTTTCCCAGAAACTTTAGTAGCAAAGTCATTTAGAATAACAAAGCTACATTTCACCTGAGAAAGTCATTGCTATTGATTTTAGGGTAGAGAGCTGTAATATAGGAATTACTGTATGGTTTTTGACAGTATATCTTTGTATGCAGAAGAGGGAATCTAGCTTCAGATAAAAACTTGGAGTTTATTAAATAATTAATATATTTTTTACATTATAAGTATGATAGATTTGTCAAAGGAGAAGTTTGTAAAAGAAAAAACAGATTCTAGCAAAACCCTTGATAATTTCGATATTTCATGGCTGGTTGAGAGACAATTATCTTACTGAAGTAATGTTGTTTTATCAGCCCTCTGGTCTATTCTTATACAAAGATTTCAGTAATAAAACACATCAGAACAGAGAAAAGACTGTCTGCCTCATCTCCTGAGCTATATAACAAAAAAGAATCTGTGAAGAGTGCTTTGAAGTATTAATTTGACTGAATAACTTTGTCTGTGAGAGCACTATAGGGACTTTCTATATAATTTGTCTATTTTTTAAAATGTCTACCCCTTAATTGTGCTCCTGCCAAACCTATACTTTGACAAAGAAGTAGCTGTAAGAACAGAGTAAGGAAATACTGCATGGTTCAAACAAGAAAAAGAGTGTATCAGAGATGCATCCTTTTCCCATACCTTTTCAATCTATATGTAGAACAGATCATTTGAAAGGCTGGAATTAATGAGGAATGTGGCACTAAGATTAGAGGAAGACTCACCAACAAACTAAACTATGCAGCTGACACAACCTTGCTTGCAGACACGAGGAGGACATGAAATTGTTGCAGCAGAAGATCAGGAACTGCAGTCTTCAATATTGATTGCAGCTCAATATCAAGAAAACAAAGATTTTTCACTACTAGCTCATTTGGAAGCATCATGATAAATAAGAGGTTAAGATTGCTAATAATTTCATCTTGATTGAATTCACAATCAACACTCTTGGCACCAGTGGTCAGGAAATTAAAACATGAGTTGCATTGGGAAAGTATTCTATCTGGGACCTCTATAGAGTGTCAAAGAGCAGTAATGTCAGTCTAGAGACTAAGATGCAGCTCATCCAGGCCTTTGCAATTATTTGTTATGCATCAGAGAGCTGGACAAAACCCAGGTGAGGACAGAAGAATAATTGAGTCTTTGAGTTGTGGTACTGGAAAAGAATATCGAACACATCATGGACTGCCAAAAGAACAAACAGATCTGTCCTGGAGAAGGTAAAACCAGGTTGCTCCTTGGAGACAAGAATTTTGGAGTTCCATCTGACATACTTTGAGCATGCTGCCAGGAGGGACCAGTCTTTGGTGAAAGACATATGCTTGGAAGGCGGGAGGAACAGTGTAAGACAGGAAGGCCCTGGATGAGATGGATTCACACAGTGACTGTGGCAATGGTGGCAGGTTTGTTAGAGACAGTGAAATTGGTTCAGATAGGTCAGATTTCAGAGCTATTGGTTTTAGAGTTCCAATGAGGTGTAGCCAATGAGGTGATAGCACATAACAGAATAGGTGAGTAATATAGGTTCTTAAAAGAAGTAGTCACAGCAAAATAACAACAATGTCCATTTATGCATTAAATTTTTACAACAACTATTTGATAATATAAACTAATCAGTTTGAAACATCAAATCCTGGATTAACTAGGCATTTTAATCACTAATTTAATAAATTTAAAATAAACATTTAATTTATAGCCTAGAAAGTATATGCTACTATTGCCAGTAAGTACTACATCTTAATTTGTCATTTTCTTGCTTTGTATTTTTTTTTCTATAATTATATTTTATT
>NW_006399925.1:24081-24541 GCF_000299155.1 Elephantulus edwardii | reverse complement strand
AACTGAGGAGGACCTGAAACCCCTGCTGCAGAGGGTCAAGGACTGCAGCCTTTAATATAGATTGAGGCTCAATATCACGAAGACAAAGATTCTCACCACTGGACCAATTGGCAGCATCAGGATGGATGGTGAAGAGACTGAGACTGTTAACAACTTTAGTCGGGTTGGCTCCACCATCAACACTCTTGGCAACAGTAGGCAGGAAATGAAAAAACGTATTGCGATGGGAAAGTTCGCCATTAGGGACCTGTCCAGGGTACTGAAGAGCAATGGTGTCACTCTGGAGACTAAGGTGTGTCTGATAAAGGCAATGGTGTTTGCAATCACTTGTTATGTGTCAGAGAGTTGGACAATGACAAAGGAGGATAGAAGGAGAATTGATACCTTTGAGTTCTGGTGTTGGAAAAGAGTATTGAGGGTACCATGGACTGCTTAGAAGACAGGTTCATCCTGGAGAGGA
>NW_006399925.1:18076-21488 GCF_000299155.1 Elephantulus edwardii | reverse complement strand
AAAAAAATATTGGAGTTGGTTGCAAACAAAAAAGTAGTGGCTGTTCCTGCAGAAGTGTTCTCTTGAGGGGTCTATGATTCTTGGGGTTTTAAATGTAAATTAGCACAAATGTAAATTGTGCAATTTTCCTTCATGATCAGATAAACCAACTAGTTGTGAGAGGCTCAAGGGTGAGAAAAAAGACCCTTAATCTTATCACAATAATAATGTCATATGAGAGAGTTTCCACAGGCTGAGACCTGCAACACCTGTCAAGTTTTTAAAAAAGATACAAGGAGGAAGATGTGACAGAGAAAGGGAAACTTTTATTACCAGCAAGAGAGAAGCCAGTAGTAGAGTGTATCCTTTGGACTAAGGTTTTGGGGAACTCCTGGACACAGAGATGTCCAACATACATGGATGTCTTCAAAGAATGCCAAGGTTATGAATGCTCATAGTAGACAAAGACTTTCCTGCAGATCTGACAGAGAGAAAACCTTCCCTAGAGCCAGCTCTGTGAATTCTGACTTTTTGACCTCTAAACTGTAAAATCACAACAAATTGTGACTAACCTTCAGGAAAATGGGAATCCCTAGAGACTTTATTGTGCTTATGCGAAAACTGTAATTGGGCCAAGAAGCAGTCCTCAGAAAAGAGCAGGGAAACACAAGATGTTTCAAAATTAGGAAAGGTATCTCCTTACCTATTCATCTATATGCAGAACAGGTCATTCAGTAAGCTGGGCTTTATGAGGAGAAATGTGGCAACAGAATTGGAGGAAGACTCATCTACAACCTACTTTATGCATATGACACTACCTTGCTTAGTGAAACTGAAGACCTGAAGTGCTTGCTGGAGAAGGTCAAGGACGACAGTCTTCAATATTGATTGAAGCTCAACATCAAGAAGACAAAGATACTCACCACTTAGCCAGTTGGCAGCATCATGATGGATGGAGAAGAGATTGAGGTTGTTAACAATTATAGCTTGTTCAACTCCACAGTCAACACTCTTCACGCCAGCAATCAGGAAATCAAAAGACAAATGGTACTGGGAAAAATCTGCTGTAAGGGACCTCTCCAGAGTACTGAGAAGCAACAATGTCAGTCTGGAGACTGAGGTGTGTCCGATCCAGGCTAGGGTCTTCACAATTACTTGCTATGCATCAGAGAGCTAGATGACAGAAGAAGAATTGATACCTTTGAATTCTGGTGCTGGAGAAGAGTCTTAAACATACCATGGCCTGCCAAGAAAACAAATAGTTCAGTCTTAGGATGAAACCAAGTTTCTCTTTGGAGGCTAGGATTCTGAAGTTCCATTTCACATACTTTGAGCACATGACTAGGAGAAACTGGTCCTTGGAAAAAAGGACATCATGCTTGGAAGGGTGGAGGGACCCCCGGATGAGATGGATTGATACAGTGACTAGGGCAATGGGAGTTGGTGTGTCAAAATTAATGAGACTGGCTCAGGAAAGGACAGAGTTCAGAGCTGCTGTACATAGGGTTGCTAGGGGTCACAGGTGACTCGACAACACATAGCAACAATGTATTCAAACTCTGTAAACAAACCAGTATAAAATTTAAAAAATGAAAAATAAAGAAACAATAACCTTGTCATTCTAAAGTGGCCTATTACAATTTATGTAATAAATTTTAAATTTTAGTCTTCTTTACTTAAATATAAATAGTAAACAGCATGACAAGTTTTCCACATTCTCTCTTTTACTTTGGTATGATTGGTACAGAGGATAAACAATACAATTTGAATATCACTTTCTTCGTGTGTGCCTTTAGAGAAAAATATGGAACTCTTCATGAATTTGCATGTCATGGTTGCTCAGAGGCCATGCTAATCTTCTCTGTAGCGTTCCAATGTTAGTACTTGTGCTGCTGAAGCGAGCACAGAATATCACTTTTATACTGTTTGCCAAGAGAAAAGAGTCTTGAGCTAAGCACAAAAGATTTTTTTTTTTCAAGGCAGGGCAATAAGAAAGAGCATTACTGGTTTAGGAAATACTTTCAACTCTTTAGTTTAAATTTATTATCTAATTTAGATCCACTTCTAGCTTCCAAATCAAGAAAGAGTTTGTTGCCATAGAGTTGATTCCAGTTCATAAAGATCCTATAGGAGAGTTTAACTCTGGTGGAACTGCCCAATAAGATTTCTAGGCACACAATCATTAGAAAAGAAAAACTCTACAACTCTCCTGCAGAGCTGATGGGTCTCAACCTCTATAATTTACTAGTGAGCCCCCAACCACTTAATCACTGCATTCCTAGAGCTCCTTACCATTACTTTCATATCCTGATAAAACTTTGTATTCCAGAAGTTGATCTAAGTGCCATATAGGTCAACACTTTTATTTTTTATGTTTCTCTCAAAAATTCCAGGTATTCTGCTGAAATAAAAAAGTATGCTAACACATATAGTACTTACAAAATAACAGTATAAATCTGGAGTTTTAAACTTCATGACAGAGATGCAGATGCTGTTGTGTTCCATCAAGTCAGAATCAGCTCATAACTGCCACTTCATTAGGTTTTTAGAGGCAACAAATCACACAGGAGGAGATTGCCCCTGCTCTGTGGAACAGCTGGTGGATTCAAGCCACATCATTTGGGATTGCAGCACATCTATCTCTCTCTCTCTCACCCCTATCTCTACTGTGTGTGTGTATGTATGTATATATATATATACATACATACATACTAGGCCATCAGAGCTTCCTAGGTAGATATTTAGATATTTAAAATAAAATTAGATAAACTTGGAATCTTGAGCCATCCCATAGGAACAATAGACTCAGGAAACATCAAATTATGACAGGAAGAATACACAGAGGCAGTGCACCAAAAAGAATTTTTTGCTATTCAACATTTTTATATCACATTATTAAGAACCTATGGTCCTGAAGAACCCCAAGCTGCATGAGAAACTCTAGGAATTGGCAGATTACCAATCATATTTAAACAAATGAATGTAGTTCTGGATGTGCTCATTATCTGTGCTAAGACATTTGAACAATAGCTACTTGGCCAATTTACTGGGAGGGATTCATAATCAACAACAAAAAAGTGTAATCCTATAGAAACAGCATCTTTAGCATCACTTACAAGTAAAGTCATGGTGAAGATGATTAAAAATTTCTGGAGCATTCCATTAACAGCATGCCATAAATTCATACTGGATTCATAAGAGGCTTTATATTAATAAACAAAGAATAGAAAGTGTGTCAGAAACTTTATATTAAGAGGCTTTATAGTCATAAACAAGGAATATAAAATGTATCAGAAACATTTTGGCTAAAAGCAGAGAATACCAGAAAGAAGTTTAATTGTATTTAGTTTGTTTCTTTGTTATTATGCACAGGTATATGATTGAGCATTAAGATGAATTATGAATAATATTTAATGGGAATTCCAGAATACTT
>NW_006399925.1:8681-16259 GCF_000299155.1 Elephantulus edwardii | reverse complement strand
TGGATATATTCCAAGTAGTGGAATAGTTGGTACATATGGAATTTCTATGTTCAGCTTTTTGAGGAAATGCTAAACTGCCTTCCAGAGTGGTTGTAGCATTTTGCAATCCCACTAACAAAGTATGAGTTCCAATTTTCCCATGTCCGCTATAACATTTATTACTTTTTGTCCTGTTAAACTTTGCCATTGCTACTGAAGTGAGATGGTATCTCATTTTGTTTTTGATTTGCAGATCTCTTATTGCCTGTTATTTGGAGCAATTCTTCATATGTCTGTTGGTCATTTAAATATCTTCCTCTGTGAACATTCATTCCATGTTTTTTGCCCATTTTGTGATTGGGCTAGCCATCTTTCTCTTGTAGAGGCCCAAATGTATTCTATAATTTTCATTATGAGACTCTTGTCTGAGATGGTTTTGTCAAATTTTTGTTCCCAGTCAGTAGATTGATTTCTTTTCACCCAGTGGGGAAAAGGTTTTTTATGAGCATGGGGTTTTAATATTTAGAAGGTACTATTTATCAGTTTTATTTTAATCAGATTGTGTATTTCTGGTTGTATTTTACCACAAGGATAGTCAGACTGATATTTTTATAGTGTATTATCAGCAGAAGACCACCCCTAGGAAAAAAAAAGAAAATCAGGCTTGAGAAATACAGGGTTAGTGAAAAAGAATGTCACCAGCAAGACAGACTGACCATGGGCCCAAGCACAATAGAGACAGAGACTGTGGACCTGATGCAAGACACAGTCAGATTTCTTTTTCTGTTGTACATATTCCCTATGAGTTGTAAGTGATTCAATGGTACCTAACTATAACACAGTGACTCTCTTCACAACAGAAAGAAATACTGCCTACGCCCATGTCATCTTCACAATCATTATTATGGTAGAGAACAACAGCCTATCTGCTAACCTACCTCATTGAGAGTCCTCTTCCTGCCCCCTTTTCTAAATCTCTACTACTTAAAGATTAGAATTCTCAAGGTCCCTCTACTACATAATATCCAAAGTACATAAGGTCAAATCTCACCACATCAATTTTAAGGAACATTTTGTCTATACTTCATCCAAGATAGATGTTTACTCTTCTGGCACTCCATGGTGTTGTTGTTTGTCGCTGAGTACAATCAAGTCAGAACTGACTCATGGCTGATGCTCCAGCAAGTTTTCATTACTTCTGAACTCCATTATTGAAATAGAGTTCATCATTGAACTTTCATTATTTGTATGTCCTATTATTTATGAACTCTGTTATTGAAATGTATCAAATCTTCAGGTCTTCCTTATTAGCTTTTCAGATTTTGCATTCTATTGTAGTTCATACTGTAGAAGATGAAAGACTATCACCAATATATATTGCATCTCAACATCAAGATGACCAAAATCTTCACCACTAGGCCAATGATAGATGGGAAAAGATTGAAATTGTCAATTAATCCATTCAACTTGTATCCATAATCTACACCATTAGTATCAGCAGTCAGGAGAACAGGAGGTGTATATTATATTGGGAAAGTCAACTACAAAGTACTTCTCCAAATTACTGAGAAGCAATGGTGTTAGTTTAAAGACTAAAGTGCCCCTGGCTCAGGTCATGGTTTTTTC
The DNA here is from genome assembly GCF_000299155.1 of Elephantulus edwardii. Taxonomy (NCBI): domain Eukaryota; kingdom Metazoa; phylum Chordata; class Mammalia; order Macroscelidea; family Macroscelididae; genus Elephantulus; species Elephantulus edwardii. Next base: position 14,654 of record NW_006399925.1, on the reverse strand, counting down.
AATCACTTGGCATGAGAGCTGGACAATGAATCTGGATGCCTGAAGAAAAATCTATGCCTTTGTATTGGAGAAGAGTACTGAATTTCCCATGGACTTTCAAACAATTATACCTGAGAAAAACTTCAACCAAAGTGCTTCTAAGAGGTACAGTTGGCTGAACTTCATCTTCACATACTTTGTGGTTAGGAAGGGACATTCCTTGAAATGGGATATCATTTTCGAAAGGTACAGGGTCAGCAAAGGAGAGGAAGATCCTCACTAAGATAGATTGACAGAGTTACTGCAGCAACAGGCTCAAGTATATCAGGCATGATGAAGATAGCACAGGATAGGACAGCATTCAGATCTGTTTTACATAGGATTGCTACGAGTTCCATTCGATTCAATAGTACCTAACAAGAACAGCTCAAGTAGCATAATGTATATCAAGTTGCTCTGGTAACTCAAAAGTTATACATCTCCGGTCTTACAAATTCACAGGGATATTGTGGAAGAAAGATGAGCCATCTCTTCTCTCTGTAATTTACAGCCTCAGAAACCCAGTGGTCGGTCACTATGAGAGTAAACTGACTCAACAGCTTTGAGTTAAGACATGAGCAGTATTTTTACCTAATTAATGCAAAACATATTTCAAATAAAGAATGTTTCTTTATTTTTAAAGTTGAACTTTCATTTTCTCCCTTTTAACATTTTACTATGCTTTCAATGTCAACTGCTGGCTATAATCACTCAGGGTTGTAGTCTGTGTCCTAGTCAATTGACCTCAGCCATGTTGCATTTTCAACTAGATTTCCTTTGGCACCGTCAGGGTACGTGGAACATTTATCCCAATGTTCTCTGCTCCAGCCTACCCTCTGCTTTCCTGACAGAATCTGTCAGTAGGACATTTAACCTCTGCTTGGTGATAATTAATCTTGTCTTGTCTCATTAGTGAGTGCTCCTTAGAGAAATGTTAACTACTGCATGCTTTCTCAAATCTCTCCCATAGAACACTGCCCTGATTTCCAACAAGTTGTCTAACTTTGTTTTGATTTGTTGATTCTCAAACCAGTGTAGAAACTTAAACTAATTTCAATATGAGTATTGATAGAAAATTTATCCTGAAATTTAATACTTCATTTTAGAAGTTATCTAACTTCTGAATAATTAAAATATATTAAGCCTTTAACAAAAAAATACAAGGTTTATCTGAGGTTTTCAGGCTAAGATTTGCCAGCAGTTACTATTTTTCTATCATATAAATGTAAAACATATATTTATAAAATATCTCTTATATTTATATATTATTATATGTATATACACACAATATAGATTTTATTGTATATTAGTGGTAAAAGACTGTTCTGCAGTCCTAAAGTTGCACTGTTCAAGTCTACCAGCTGCTCTGTGGGGAAAAGAAAGGCAATCTAATCCCATGAAATTTATTGCCTCTGAATGCCTACTGGAGGGTTGGTTATGGGCGATTCTGACTCAACAGTACCAAAAAAAAGCAAAAACCAAAAACACACAACAACCAATATACACACACAGAGCACGGGAGTACTATTGATATATAGTCACATGTACAATGTGGTCCCTAATAAAAAAGAAGTTGCAGTATGGTCAACAGATACATGAACAAATGCTCCAAATCATTAGCAAGATAAGAGAGATGTAAATCAAAATCACAATGAGATATCATCTTACCCCAGTAATTGTAGCAAAGTTTAACAGGACAGAAAATAATAATTGCTGGAGAAGATGTAGAAAGATTAGAATTCTCATACTCTGTTGGTGGGATTATAAAATAGTATAACCACTATGGAAGACAGTTTTGTGTTTCCTCAAAGAGCTGAACATAGCATTTCTCTGTGACCTACTTATACCACTGATAGACATAAGGAAATTATGACAGAAACATGAACAGAGATTTGCATAGCAGTATTTATAGCAGTGTTATTCTCAATCACAAGGACAAAGAAACAGCCCAAATATCTAACAACAAATGAATGAATTAAGAAATTGTGATACACTCACATGAAGGAATACTGTGCAGCACTTAGGTGCAATGATTTTGAAAAATACTACATAACACAGGATAGATTCGAGAGCATTATGCTGAGAGAACTCAGTCTCGTATGGACAAATACTGAAAAAGACCATTATTGTAAGAACAGAAGGTTAACAAGTAAAATGTGTATGGGGTCCAAGGGGAAAAGGGAGGGAGCAGAAGTGTCACAACAGTCAGGGAGTAAATCACAGAATCACACAATCTGGAGAGAGAGGAAGGATTTAAGAAAATGGGAAAGATCTAGCTGGGACTTGAAAAGTCAGGGTAACAGTAGGTATACTTCAACGGTGATTAATTTTATAAAACAAATGTCGTTGTTATATGCCATCAAGTCACTTGTGATTCATAGCGACCTTATGCACAATAGCTCTGAACCCTGCTCTATCCTGTGCCAACATTATTGTCTCTGACACACATAAACTTATTACCCTAGGTCTTTCTCTCTTGTGCTATCTGTCCACCCTTTCAAGCATAATGTTTCTCTCCAAGGACTGAATCCCCCTTGAAAATTGCCCAAGGTATGTCAGACAAAGTTTCAGAATCTATGCCTCCATGGAGCAGCCTAGTTTCACCCGTTCTAGGACAAACTTGCTGTTCTCCTATCAGTCCATGGTATATTCAATTCTCTTCTCTAGCATCACAGCTCAAAGGCATCAGTTCTCCTTCTACCATCCCTAGCCACTATCTAGTTTTCTGACACATATCAAGTAATTATGAAGTCTATGGCCTGGATCAGGTGCATCTTAGTCTCCAGAATGACATCATTGCTCTTCAGTACTCTGGAGAGGTCTCTTACAGCAAACTTTTCCAATGCAATCCATCTTTTGATATCCTGGCTGCTGATACCAAGAATGTTGATTGTGGAGCCAAGCAAACTGAAGCTGTTAACAATCCTAATCTCTTACCATCTATCATGATACTGCCAATTGGAGAGAATCTTTCTTTTCCTAATGCTGAGCTTGAATCCAGATTTAAGGCTATAGCCCTTGGCCTTCTGTGGCAAGCGCTTCAGGTACTCCTCAGTTTTAGCAAGCAGGGTTGTATCATCTGCATATTGCTTGTTGTTGATGAGTCTTCCTCCAATCCTGATGCCACAGTTCTCCTCATAGACTTCAGCCTCCCTGATGATCTGTTCTGCATATAGATTGAAAAGCACAACATCAACAGGACCATGCCACTCACTACTCATATGCTAATTCAAGCTGAAGTTAAATAAAATTAAATTAAATCTACAAGAACCAAAATTTGACCTTGTGTCTATCCCCCTAAAATTTAAAACCATCTCAGAAACAGATTTGAGGCCTTGGCCACTAATGAGCAAAGATCAGATGAGTTGTGGGAGAATATCAAGAATATCATCCATGAAGAAATCTAAAGACCGTCAAAAAGACAGAAGAGGAAGGGAAGACCAAGATGGGTGTCACATAATACTCTGAATATTGAAGTAGAGCACCAAGAAGTTGAAGCAAAAGGAAGAAATCAATATATAAAAGAGCCGAACAAAAGCTTTCAAAGGGCAACACAGAAAAACAAAGCAAACTATTACAATGAAATGTGCAAAGGTCAGAACATCAAAAGGGCCAAACTCACTCAGTATTTCTTGAGCTGAAGGAACTGAAGAAAAAACAAAATATATGCCAATATTGTATGCAAACTAATATAACATGAAAATAAAGTAGAATAAAAAAGAGAAATAAAAAGTAAAATATATTTTACAATAATGCAATTGATTATAGTTCATATATATATCTCTAAAACAACATCAAAACTTAAGAAGGTCAAAATACTAAATATCCTCCAGGATCATTCCGCCTGTGTAATATTTTATGAGTTATTCCATTTTAGTGCTGTATAGTATTCCATTGTATGAATATACCATAGTTTTTCTATTAATTTGTTTGTTGATGGGCACTTAGATTGTTTCCATCTCTTTGCTATTATAGATGGCACAGCAATAAACATGGGTATGCATATATCTGCCTAGATGGTGGTTCTGGCTTCTTTAGGGTTACAAATGAAAATAAAATTATCAAATATATATTTGATAGGCAACATCTTACCTTTAAAAGAAATGGAGTAAATATTTTTAAAAATACATCTCTATTCTTTCCCTGAAAAATCACTACTCATTAGTGATATCCCTAGCTCACATCCAGTCTAGTAGGAACCTTCCTTCATTTTCTGCCAGATAAAACCTGCTCATCTTTCCTCTGTTTTCTATTTTCTGATATACTTTTTCTGGTATCCTCAACACATCAGGCTATATCTTACTTTCAATTTCCTATAACACTTGGCACAGATCCAGCCTGAGATCAGCATATTTGTATGTTAGATTCTAGAAAAGGTAGACAAGAAAGAAATTCTGGTAATTTGCTTCCAAGCACAGTAAATGAAAACCCTATGAATCACAACAGAGTAAGACCACTAGAGAGAGAGAGAGACAGAGAGAGAGAGATGAAATCTACTATTTTATTGTTCATACTGTTGTTGTTGTTAATTTCCATCGAGTCCTAAGCAACTCAACGACCTTGTGAATGAAAGTCCTTGATACTTGCGTGACTTTTATCCTTTCTCTAGCTTCATAGGGTTTCTGGAGGCAAGCTATTTATGGAAGTGGATGCCACTCCAGCTTCCAAGCTTGTTTTAAGAGGGGAGCTCCACCAAACACTGTCCACCATAGGTAAATGTTATTGCATTTGCCACATTAGTATCACAGTGTTTAGCATCACAGCAACCATGAGTTACCTCTGTACAGCAAACGGGCAGACCAGGGCTATAACACTAAGAAGAATGTTTGACCAAAACCAATTAAAACCAGGCCTGAGGGCCGCAGATTAGAGTCACCCACCTTTGGCTTGGTAGCATCATTTTCTGTACACTAGGCCAACTGGTCTCTTTCTATGTTATGTTCTATGTTGTTATGTTGTAAGCAGGAATGGCATCCACTTCCATAATAGCTTGCCTCAGGGAACCCGATGGAGAAAGGATGAATGTTACGCAAGTGTTGAGGACTTTGGTCCATTGGGTCTCTATAAATCGTCTATTACTCGAAGACACTTAACAAGAACATTTGTTCATGCTAATTTTTTTTAAAATTGTATTGGTTTGTATACAATGATTAATTTACATTGTGCTCCATTCATGTACATTGTGGTTTATACAATCTTTCATATACATTGTATTAAAAGCTTTCATTTACATTGGGTTTCAATCATTCATATGTACTACATAATTAATTACTCTTGATCTATGACTAATATCATCACATCTAAGTTTGTGTTATGTTCAATTCATTTGCAGTTGCTTAATCTTTCCAACAAAATTGCAAACTTGTAGAGAGTATAGACTGCATGTTAAATGTATACTTGCTGTTCCTTTGAGGAAAATATGAATGTAACAGGGATGAAAGTCTGTGGAAAGTATCCAGCTGATAAATAGTATGATTAAAATGCTCACTCATTTTCTGATATTTCTCTTGTGGGTTATTTGAGGATAAGGACCTTTATAGGCAGAATTATTAAGTATTTGACTACTAACAGAGTTTGGTAATTCCAACTTACCACAATAATACCACAAGATAGAGTTGTTTATTGAGTAGCTACAAAGATTCTGTCTTGGAAAGTATCTGTAAAATTTTATTTTGTAGGATCACTGTGACCTAGAATATACTTGATGACAGCAGTTTCTTTGAGGATACAGGAATTGTGTCAGTCCGAATATAATTTCTCTTGATTGTAACATAACGCCTAAGACAGGGTATACTCTCAGTAAACATTAGTTCAATAGATAAGACAGGGTATGGTTTTTCTTTAAAAGATAAATGTGATGTGTAAGTCAGTACCCATATGTTTGGGGATGTTGTTGTTGTTGCTATGTGCCGTCGAGTCACTTGCAACTCATAGCAACCCTATGTACAGCAGCCC